>NW_026562662.1:0-60079 GCF_027474105.1 Poeciliopsis prolifica
AAAAACGACATACTATAGTATGTCGTCCGAAAAATTAAAAAAAACGACATACTATGTGGTCGAAAATTGAAAAAAATGACATACTATACTGTCATTCGAAAATTGAAAAAAACGACATACAACATACTATGTCGTACGAAAAATGAAAAAACGACATACTATATATAGTATGTGGTCAAAAAATAAAAAAAAACGATATGTCGTCCGAAAAATTGAAAAAAATGACATACTATATACTATGTCGTTCGAAAAATTGAAAAAAACGACATACTATATACTATGTCGTACGAAAAATTGAAAAAAACGACATACTATAGTATGTCGTCCGAAAAATTGAAAAAACGACATACTATAGTATGTGGTCGAAAAATTGAAAAAAATGACATACTATAGTATGTCGTCCGAAAATTGAAAAAAACGACATACTATAGTATGTCGTCGAAAAATTGAAAAAAATGACATACTATAGTATGTCGTCGAAAAATTGAAAAAAACGACATACACATACTATGTCGTCGAAAAATTGAAAAAAACGACATCCGAAACGACATGTCGTCCGAAAATTGAAAAAAACGACATACTATAGTATGTCGTCGAAAAATTGAAAAAAATGACATACTATACTATGTCGTTCGAAAAATGAAAAAAAACGACATATATACTATGTCGTCGAAAAATTGAAAAAAACGACATACTATACTATGTCGTCGAAAAATTGAAAAAAACGACATACTAAGTATGTCGTCCGAAAAATTGAAAAAAACGACATACTATACTATGTCGTTCGAAAAATTGAAAAAAACGACATATTATACTATGTCGTCGAAAAATTGAAAAAAACGACATACTATAGTATGTCGTCCGAAAAATTGAAAAAAACGACATACTAGTATGTGGTCGAAAAATTGAAAAAACATACTATACTGTCGTTCGAAAAATTGAAAAAAACGACATACAACATACTATGTCGTACGAAAAATTGAAAAAAACGACATACCATAGTATGTCGTCCGAAAAATTGAAAAACGACATACTATAGTTTGTCGTCGAAAAATTGAAAAAAACGACATACTATACTATGTCGTACGAAAAATTGAAAAAAACGACATACTATATATAGTATGTGGTTAAAAAATAGAAAAAAACGATATGTCGTCCGAAAAATTGAAAAAAACGACATACTATACTATGTCGTCGAAAAATTGAAAAAAACGACATACTAAGTATGTCGTCCGAAAAATTGAAAAAAACGACATACTATACTATGTCGTTCGAAAAATTGAAAAAAACGACATACTATATACTATGTCGTACGAAAAATTGAAAAAAACGACATACTATAGTATGTCGTCCGAAAAATTGAAAAAATCGACATATAGTATGTGGTCGAAAAATTGAAAAAATGACATACTATACTGTCATTCGAAAAATTGAAAAAAACGACATACAACATACTATGTCGTACGAAAAATTGAAAAAAATGACATACTATAGTATGTCGTCGAAAAATTGAAAAAAACGACATACTATATACTATGTCGTACGAAAAATTTAAAAAAACGACATACTATATAGTATGGTCAAAAAATAAAAAAAAAAACGATATGTCGTCCGAAAAATTGAAAAAATGACATACTATACTATGTCGTTCGAAAAATGAAAAAAACGACATATTATACTATGTCGTCGAAAAATTGAAAAAAACGGCATACTATACTATGTCGTCCGAAATATTGAGAAAAAACGACATGTCGTCCAAAAATTGAAAAAAACGACATACTATACTATGTCGTCCGAAAATTGAAAAAAACGACATACTATACTATGTCGTCGAAAAATTGAAAAAAAACGACATACTAGTATGTCGTCCGAAAAATTGAAAAAAACGACATACTATATACTATGTCGTTCGAAAAATTGAAAAAAACGACATACTATATACTATGTCGTACGAAAAATTGAAAAAAACGACATACTATAGTATGTCGTCCGAAAATTGAAAAAAAACGACATACTATAGTATGTGGTCGAAAAATTGAAAAAAATGACATACTATAGTATGTCGTCCGAAAAATTGAAAAAAACGACATACTATAGTATGTGGTCGAAAAATTGAAAAAAATGACATACTATAGTATGTCGTTCGAAAAATTGAAAAAACGACATACAACATACTATGTCGTACGAAAAATTGAAAAAAACGACATACATAGTATGTCGTCCGAAAAATTGAAAAAAAAAATACTATAGTATGTGGTCGAAAAATTGAAAAAAATGACATACTATAGTATGTCGTCGAAAAATTGAAAAAAACGACATACTATACTATGTGTAAAAATTAAAAAAACGACATACTATACTATGTCGTTCGAAAAATGAAAAAAACGACATATTACACTATGTCGTCGAAAAATTGAAAAAAACGACATACTATACTATGTCGTCGAAAATTGAAAAAAACGACATACTAAGTATGTCGTCCGAAAAATTGAAAAAAACGACATACTATACTATGTCGTTCGAAAAATTGAAAAAAACGACATACTATATACTATGTCGTACGAAAAATTGAAAAAAACGACATACTATAGTATGTCGTCCGAAAAATTAAAAAAACGACATACTATAGTATGTGGTCGAAAAATTGAAAAAAATGACATACTATACTGTGTTCGAAAAATTGAAAAAAACGACATACAACATACTATGTCGTACGAAAAATTGAAAAAAACGACATACCATAGTATGTCGTCCAAAAATTGAAAAAAACGACATACTATAGTATGGTCGAAAAATTGAAAAAACGACATACTATATACTATGTCGTACGAAAAATTGAAAAAAACGACATACTATACTATGTCGTTCGAAAAATTGAAAAAAACGACATACTATATACTATGTTGTACGAAAAATTGAAAAAAACGACATACTATAGTATGTCGTCCGAAAAATTGAAAAAAACGACATACTATAGTATGTGGTCGAAAAATTGAAAAAAATGACATACTATACTGTCGTTCGAAAATTGAAAAAAACGACATACAACATACTATGTCGTACGAAAAATTGAAAAAAACGACATACCATAGTATGTCGTCGAAAAATTGAAAAAACGACATACTATAGTATGTGGTCGAAAAATTGAAAAAAATGACATACTATAGTTTGTCGTCCAAAAATTGAAAAAAACGACATACTATATACTATGTCGTACGAAAAATTTTAAAAAAACGACATACTATATATAGTATGTGGTCAAAAAATAAAAAAAACGATATGTCGTCCGAAAAATTGAAAAAAATGACATACTATATACTATGTCGTTCGAAAAATGAAAAAAACGACATATTATACTATGTCGTCGAAAAATTGAAAAAACGACATACTATACTATGTCGTCGAAAAATTGAAAAAAACGACATACTAAGTATGTCGTCGAAAAATTGAAAAAAACGACATACTATATACTATGTCGTACGAAAAATTGAAAAAAACGACATACTATACTATGTCGTACGAAAAATTGAAAAAAACGACATACTATAGTATGTCGTCCGAAAAATTGAAAAAAACGACATACTATAGTATGTCGTCGAAAAATTGAAAAAAACGACATACTAAGTATGTCGTCCGAAAAATTGAAAAAAATGACATACTATATACTATGTCGTTCGAAAAATTGAAAAAAACGACATACTATATACTATGTCGTACGAAAATTGAAAAAAACGACATACTATAGTATGTCGTCCGAAAAATTGAAAAAAACGACATACTATAGTATGTGGTCGAAAAATTGAAAAAAATGACATACTATAGTATGTCGTCCGAAAAATTGAAAAAAACGACATACTATAGTATGTGGTCGAAAAATTGAAAAAAATGACATACTATAGTTTGTCGTCCAAAAATTGAAAAAAACGACATACTATATACTATGTCGTACGAAAAATTAAAAAACGACATACTATATATAGTATGTGGTCAAAAAATAGAAAAAAACGATATGTCGTCCGAAAAATTGAAAAAAATGACATACTATATACTATGTCGTTCGAAAAATGGAAAAAAACGACATATTATACTATGTCGTCGAAAAATTGAAAAAAACGACATACTATACTATGTCGTCGAAAAATTGAAAAAAACGACATACTAAGTATGTCGTCCGAAAAATTGAAAAAAACGACATACTATATACTATGTCGTACGAAAAATTGAAAAAAACGACATACTATATACTATGTCGTACGAAAAATTGAAAAAAACGACATACTAGTATGTCGTCCGAAAAATTGAAAAAAACGACATACTATAGTATGTGGTCGAAAAATTGAAAAAAATGACATACTATACTGTCATTCGAAAAATTGAAAAAAACGACATACAACATACTATGTCGTACGAAAAATTGAAAAAAACGACATACTATAGTATGTGGTCGAAAAATTGAAAAAAATGACATACTATAGTATGTCGTCGAAAAATTGAAAAAAACGACATACTATATACTATGTCGTACGAAAAATTTAAAAAAACGACATACTATATAGTATGTGGTCAAAAAATAGAAAAAAAACGATATGTCGTCCGAAAAATTGAAAAAATGACATACTATACTATGTCGTTCGAAAAATTGAAAAAAACGACATACTATATACTATGTCGTACGAAAAATTGAAAAAAACGACATACTATAGTATGTCGTCCGAAAAATTGAAAAAACGACATACTATAGTATGTGGTCGAAAAATTGAAAAAATGACATACTATACTGTCGTTCGAAAAATTGAAAAAAACGACATACAACATACTATGTCGTACGAAAAATTGAAAAAAACGACATACATAGTATGTCGTCCGAAAAATTGAAAAAAACGACATACTATAGTATGTGGTCGAAAAATTGAAAAAAATGACATACTATAGTTGTCGTCGAAAAATTGAAAAAAACGACATACTATATACTATGTCGTACAAAAAATTTAAAAAAACGACATACTATATATATGTGGTTAAAAAATAGAAAAAAACGATATGTCGTCCGAAAAATTGAAAAAAATGACATACTATACTATGTCGTTCGAAAAATGGAAAAAAACGACATATTATACTATGTCGTCGAAAAATTGAAAAAAACGACATACTAAGTATGTCGTCCGAAAAATTGAAAAAAACGACATACTATACTATGTCGTCGAAAAATTGAAAAAAACGACATACTATATACTATGTCGTACGAAAAATTGAAAAAACGACATACTACAGTATGTCGTTCGAAAAATTGAAAAAAACGACATACTATATACTATGTGTACGAAAAATTGAAAAAAACGACATACAATAGTATGTCGTCCGAAAAATTGAAAAAAACGACATACTAGAGTATGTGGTCGAAAAATTGAAAAAAATGACATACTATACTGTCGTTCGAAAAATTGAAAAAAAACGACATACTATATACTATGTCGTACAAAAAATTTAAAAAAACGACATACTATATATAGTATGTGGTCAAAAAATAGAAAAAAACTATATGTCGTCCGAAAAATTGAAAAAAATGACATACTATACTATGTCGTTCGAAAAATGGAAAAAAACGACATATTATACTATGTCGTCGAAAAATTGAAAAAAACGACATACTAAGTATGTCGTCCGAAAAATTGAAAAAAACGACATACTATACTATGTCGTTCGAAAAATTGAAAAAAACGACATACTATATACTATGTCGTACGAAAAATTGAAAAAAACGACATACTATAGTATGTCGTTCGAAAAATTGAAAAAAACGACATACTATATACTATGTCGTACGAAAAATTGAAAAAAACGACATACAATAGTATGTCGTCCGAAAAATTGAAAAAAACGACATACTATAGTATGTGGTCGAAAAATTGAATAAAATGACATACTATACTGTCGTTCGAAAAATTGAAAAAAACGACATACAACATACTATGTCGTACGAAAAATTGAAAAAAACGACATACCATAGTATGTCGTCCGAAAAATTGAAAAAAACGACATACTATAGTATGTGGTCGAAAAATTGAAAAAAATGACATACTATAGTTTGTCGTCGAAAAATTGAAAAAAACGACATACTATATACTATGTCGTACAAAAAATTTAAAAAAACGACATACTATATATAATGTGGTTAAAAAATAGAAAAAAACGATATGTCGTCCGAAAAATTGAAAAAAATGACATACTATACTATGTCGTTCGAAAAATGGAAAAAAACGACATATTATACTATGTCGTCGAAAAATTGAAAAAAACGACATACTAAGTATGTCGTCCGAAAAATTGAAAAAAACGACATACTATACTATGTCGTTCGAAAAATTGAAAAAAACGACATACTATACTATGTCGTACAAAAAATTGAAAAAAACGACATACTATAGTATGTCGTCCGAAAAATTGAAAAAAACGACATACAACATACTATGTCGTACGAAAAATTGAAAAAAACGACATACTATAGTATGTGGTCGAAAAATTGAAAAAAATGACATACTATAGTATGTCGTCGAAAAATTGAAAAAAACGACATACTATATACTATGTCGTACGAAAAATTTAAAAAAACGACATACTATATAGTATGTGGTCAAAAAATAGAAAAAAACGATATGTCGTCCGAAAAATTGAAAAAAAATGACATACTATACTATGTCGTACGAAAAATGGAAAAAAACGACATATTATACTATGTCGTCGAAAAATTGAAAAAAACGACATACTATACTATGTCGTCCGAAATATTGAGAAAAAACGACATGTCGTCCAAAAAATTGAAAAAAACGACATACTATACTATGTCGTCCGAAATATTGAAAAAAACGACATACTATACTATGTCGTCAAAAAATTGAAAAAAACGACATACTATATACTATGTCGTACGAAAAATTTAAAAAAACGACATACTATATATAGTATGTGGTTAAAAAATAGAAAAAAACGATATGTCGTCCGAAAAATTGAAAAAAATGACATACTATACTATGTCGTTCGAAAAATGGAAAAAAACGACATATTATACTATGTCGTCGAAAAATTGAAAAAACGACATACTAAGTATGTCGTCCGAAAAATTGAAAAAAAACGACATACTATACTATGTCGTTCGAAAAATTGAAAAAAACGACATACTATATACTATGTCGTACGAAAAATTGAAAAAAACGACATACTATAGTATGTCGTCCGAAAAATTGAAAAAAACGACATACAACATACTATGTCGTACAAAAAATTGAAAAAAACGACATACTATAGTATGTGGTCGAAAAATTGAAAAAAATGACATACTATAGTATGTCGTCGAAAAATTGAAAAAAAAGACATACTATATACTATGTCGTACGAAAAATTTAAAAAAACGACATACTATATATAGTATGTGGTCAAAAAATAGAAAAAAACGATATGTCGTCCGAAAAATTGAAAAAAATGACATACTATACTATGTCGTTCGAAAAATGGAAAAAAACGACATATTATACTATGTCGTCGAAAATTGAAAAAAACGACATACTATACTATGTCGTCCGAAATATTGAGAAAAAACGACATGTCGTCCAAAAAATTGAAAAAAACGACATACTATACTATGTCGTCCGAAATATTGAAAAAAACGACATACTATACTATATCGTCGAAAAATTGAAAAAAACGACATACTATATACTATGTCGTACGAAAAATTTAAAAAAACGACGTACTATATGTAGTATGTGGTCAAAAAATAGAAAAAAACGACATGTCGTCCGAAAAATTTAAAAAAACGACATACTATAGTATGTCGTCCGAAATATTGAAAAAAACGACATACTATACTATGTCGTCGAAAAATTGAAAAAAACGACATACTATAAACTATGTCGTACGAAAATTGAAAAAAACGACATACTATATATAGTATGTGGTCAAAAAATAGAAAAAAACGACATGTCGTCCGAAAAATTTAAAAAAACGACATACTATAGTATGTCGTCCGAAATATTGAAAAAAATGACATACTATAGTATGTCGTCGAAAAATTGAAAAAAATGACATACTATAGTATGTCGTCCGAAATATTGAGAAAAAACGACGTCGTCCAAAAAATTGAAAAAAACGACATACTATACTATGTCGTCCGAAATATTGAAAAAAACGACATACTATATACTATGTCGAACGAAAAATTTAAAAAAACGACATACTATATATAGTATGTGGTCAAAAAATAGAAAAAAACGACATGTCGTCCGAAAAATTTAAAAAAACGACATACTATACTATGTCGTCGAAAAATTGAAAAAAACGACATACTATAAACTATGTCGTACGAAAAATTGAAAAAAACGACATACTATATATAGTATGTGGTAAAAAAATAGAAAAAAACGACGTCGTCCGAAAAATTTAAAAAAACGACATACTATAGTATGTCATCCGAAATATTGAAAAAAACGACATACTATAGTATGTCGTCCGAAATATTGAAAAAAATGACATACTATACTATGTCGTTCGAAAAATGGAAAAAAACGACATACTATAGTATGTGGTCGAAAAATTGAAAAAAATGACATACTATACTATGTCGTTCGAAAAATGGAAAAAAACGACATATTATACTATGTCGTCGAAAAATTGAAAAAAACGACATACTATACTATGTCGTCCGAAATATTGAGAAAAAACGACATGTCGTCCAAAAAATTGAAAAAAACGACATACTATACTATGTCGTCCGAAATATTGAAAAAAAGCGACATACTATGTGGTCGAAAAAAACGACATACTATACTATGTCGTTCGAAAAATGGAAAAAAACGACATACTATAGTATGTGGTCGAAAAATTGAAAAAAATGACATACTATATACTATGTCGTACGAAAAATTTAAAAAAACGACATACTATATATAGTATGTGGTCAAAAAATAGAAAAAAACGATATGTCGTCCGAAAAATTGAAAAAAATGACATACTATACTATGTCGTTCAAAAAATGGAAAAAAACGACATATTATACTATGTCGTCGAAAAATTGAAAAAAAATGACATACTATACTATGTCGTCCGAAATATTGAGAAAAAACGACATGTCGTCCAAAAAATTGAAAAAAACGACATACTAAGTATGTCGTCCGAAAAATTGAAAAAAACGACATACTATACTATGTCGTTCGAAAAATTGAAAAAAACGACATACTATATACTATGTCGTACGAAAAATTGAAAAAAACCGACATACTATAGTATGTCGTCCGAAAAATTGAAAAAAACGACATACTATAGTATGTGGTCGAAAAATTGAAAAAAATGACATACTATACTGTCGTTCGAAAAATTGAAAAAAACGACATACAACATACTATGTCGTACGAAAAATTGAAAAAAACGACATACCATAGTATGTCGTCCGAAAAATTGAAAAAAACGACATACTATGGTATGTGGTCGAAAAATTGAAAAAAATGACATACTATACTGTCGTTCGAAAAATTGAAAAAAACGACATACAACATACTATGTCGTACGAAAAATTGAAAAAAACGACATACTATAGTATGTCATCCGAAAAATTGAAAAAAACGACATACTATAGTATGTGGTCGAAAAATTGAAAAAAATGACATACTATACTGTCGTACGAAAAATTGAAAAAAAACGACATACTATAGTATGTCGTCCGAAAAATTGAAAAAAACGACATACTATAGTATGTGGTCGAAAAATTGAAAAAAATGACATACTATACTGTCGTTCGAAAAATTGAAAAAAACGACATACAACATACTATGTCGTACAAAAAATTGAAAAAAACGACATACTATAGTATGTCGTCCGAAAAATTGAAAAAAACGACATACTATAGTATGTGGTCGAAAAATTGAAAAAAATGACATACTATACTGTCGTTCGAAAAATTGAAAAAAACGACATACAACATACTGTCGTACGAAAAATTGAAAAAAACGACATACCATATTATGTCGTCCGAAAAATTGAAAAAAACGACATACTATAGTATGTGGTCGAAAAATTGAAAAAAATGACATACTATACTGTCGTTCGAAAAATGGAAAAAAACGACATATTATACTATGTCGTCGAAAAATTGAAAAAAACGACATACTAAGTATGTCGTCCGAAAAATTGAAAAAAACGACATACTATACTATGTCGTTCGAAAAATTGAAAAAAACGACATACTATATACTATGTCGTAAAAAATTGAAAAAAACGACATACTATAGTATGTCGTCCGAAAAATTGAAAAAAAACGACATACAACATACTATGTCGTACGAAAAATTGAAAAAAACGACATACTATAGTATGTGGTCGAAAAATTGAAAAAAATGACATACTATAGTATGTCGTCGAAAAATTGAAAAAAACGACATACTATATACTATGTCGTACGAAAAATTTAAAAAAACGACATACTATATATAGTATGTGGTCAAAAAATAGAAAAAAACGATATGTCGTCCGAAAAATTGAAAAAAATGACATACTATACTATGTCGTTCGAAAAATGGAAAAAAACGACATATTATACTATGTCGTCGAAAAATTGAAAAAAACGACATACTATACTATGTCGTCCGAAATATTGAGAAAAAACGACATGTCGTCCAAAAAATTGAAAAAAACGACATACTATACTATGTCGTCCGAAATATTGAAAAAAACGACATACTATACTATGTCGTCGAAAAATTGAAAAAAACGACATACTATATACTATGTCGTACGAAAAATTTAAAAAAACGACATACTATGTTTAGTATGTGGTAAAAAATAGAAAAAAACGACATGTCGTCCGAAAAATTTAAAAAAACGACATACTATAGTATGTCGTCCGAAATATTGAAAAAAACGACATACTATACTATGTCGTCGAAAAATTGAAAAAAACGACATACTATAAACTATGTCATACGAAAAATTGAAAAAAACGACATACTATATATAGTATGTGGTCAAAAAATAGAAAAAAACGACACATGTCGTCCGAAAAATTTAAAAAAAACGACATACTATAGTATGTCGTCCGAAATATTGAAAAAAATGACATACTATAGTATGTCGTCGAAAAATTGAAAAAAACGACATACTATATACTATGTCGTACAAAAAATTTAAAAAAACGACATACTATATATAGTATGTGGTCAAAAAATAGAAAAAAACGATATGTCGTCCGAAAAATTGAAAAAAACGACATATTATACTATGTCGTCGAAAAATTGAAAAAACGACATACTATACTATGTCGTCGAAAAATTGAAAAAAACGACATACTATATACTATGTCGAACGAAAAATTTAAAAAAACGACATACTATATATAGTATGTGGTCAAAAAATAGAAAAAAACGACATGTCGTCCGAAAAATTTAAAAAAACGACATACTATACTATGTCGTCGAAAAATTGAAAAAAACGACATACTATAAACTTTGTCGTACGAAAAATTGAAAAAAACGACATACTATATATAGTATGTGGTAAACAAATAGAAAAAAACGACATGTCGTCCGAAAAATTTAAAAAAACGACATACTATAGTATGTCGTCCGAAATAGTGAAAAAAATGACATACTATACTATGTCGTTCGAAAAATGGAAAAAAACGACATATTATACTATGTCGTCCGAAATATTGAGAATAAACGACATGTCCGAAAAATTGAAAAAAACGACATACCATAGTATGTATTTCGGACGACTATGTCGTGCAAAATATTGAAAAAAATGACATACTATACTATGTCGTCGAAAAATTGAAAAAAACGACATACTATATACTATGTCGTACGAAAAATTTAAAAAAACGACATACTATATATAGTATGTGGTCAAAAAATAGAAAAAAACGATATGTCGTCCGAAAAATTGAAAAAATGACATACTATACTATGTCGTTCAAAAAATGGAAAAAAACGACATATTATACTATGTCGTCGAAAAATTGAAAAAAACGACATACTATACTATGTCGTACGAAATATTGAGAAAAAACGACATGTCGTCCAAAAAATTGAAAAAAACGACATACTAAGTATGTCGTCCGAAAAATTGAAAAAAACGACATACTATACTATGTCGTTCGAAAAATTGAAAAAAACGACATACTATATACTATGTCGTACGAAAAATTGAAAAAAACGACATACTATAGTATGTCGTCCGAAAAATTGAAAAAAACGACATACTATACTGTCGTTCGAAAAATTGAAAAAAACGACATACAACATACTATGTCGTACGAAAAATTGAAAAAAACGACATACCATAGTATGTCGTCCGAAAAATTGAAAAAACGACATACTATGTGGTATGTGGTCGAAAAATTGAAAAAAACGACATACTATAAACTATGTCGTACGAAAAATTGAAAAAAACGACATACTATAGTATGTCGTCCGAAATATTGAAAAAAATGACATACTATAGTATGTCGTCGAAAAATTGAAAAAAACGACATACTATACTATGTCGTACGAAAAATTTAAAAAAACGACATACTATATATAGTATGTGGTCAAAAAAATAAAAAAAACGATATGTCGTCCGAAAAATTGAAAAAAATGACATACTATACTATGTCGTTCGAAAAATGGAAAAAAACGACATATTATACTATGTCGTCGAAAAATTGAAAAAAACGACATACTATACTATGTCGTCCGAAATATTGAGAAAAAACGACATGTCGTCCAAAAAATTGAAAAAAACGACATACTATACTATGTCGTCCGAAATATTGAAAAAAACGACATACTATACTATGTCGTCGAAAAATTGAAAAAAACGACATACTATATACTATGTCGAACGAAAAATTTAAAAAAACGACATACTATATATAGTATGTGGTCAAAAAATAGAAAAAAACGACATGTCGTCCGAAAAATTTAAAAAAACGACATACTATACTATGTCGTCGAAAAATTGAAAAAAACGACATACTATAAACTTGTCGTACGAAAAATTGAAAAAAACGACATACTATATATAGTATGTGGTAAAAAAATAGAAAAAAACGACATGTCGTCCGAAAAATTTAAAAAAACGACATACTATAGTATGTCGTCCGAAATATTGAAAAAAACGACATACTATAGTATGTCGTCCGAAATATTGAAAAAAATGACATACTATACTATGTCGTTCGAAAAATGGAAAAAAACGACATAGTATACTATGTCGTCCGAAATATTGAGAAAAACGACATGTCCGAAAAATTGAAAAAAACGACATACCATAGTATGTATTTCGGACGACTATGTCGTGCAAAATATTGAAAAAAATGACATACTATACTATGTCGTTCGAAAAATGGAAAAAAACGACATACTATATACTATGTCGTACGAAAAATTTAAAAAAACGACATACAATATATATAGTATGTGGTCAAAAAATAGAAAAAAACGATATGTCGTCCGAAAAATTGAAAAAAAATGACATACTATACTATGTCGTTCAAAAAATGGAAAAAAACGACATATTATACTATGTCGTCGAAAAATTGAAAAAAACGACATACTATACTATATCGTCCGAAATATTGAGAAAAAACGACATGTCGTCCAAAAAATTGAAAAAAACGACATACTATAGTATGTCGTCCGAAAAATTGAAAAAAACGACATACTATAGTATGTGGTCGAAAAATTGAAAAAAATGACATACTATACTGTCGTTCGAAAAATTGAAAAAAACGACATACAACATACTATGTCGTACGAAAAATTGAAAAAAACGACATACCATAGTATGTCGTCCGAAAAATTGAAAAAAACGACATACTATGGTATGTGGTCGAGAAATTGAAAAAAACGACATACTATAAACTATGTCGTACGAAAAATTGAAAAAAACGACATACTATATATAGTATGTGGTCAAAAAATAGAAAAAAACGACATGTCGTCCGAAAAATTTTAAAAAACGACATACTATAGTATGTCGTCCGAAATATTGAAAAAAATGACATACTATAGTATGTCGTCGAAAAATTGAAAAAAACGACATACTATATACTATGTCGTACGAAAAATTTAAAAAAACGACATACTATATATAGTATGTGGTCAAAAAATAGAAAAAAACGATATGTCGTCCGAAAAATTGAAAAAAATGACATACTATACTATGTCGTTCGAAAAATGGAAAAAAACGACATATTATACTATGTCGTCGAAAAATTGAAAAAAACGACATACTATACTATGTCGTCCGAAATATTGAGAAAAAACGACATGTCGTCCAAAAAATTGAAAAAAACGACATACTATACTATGTCGTCCGAAATATTGAAAAAAACGACATACTATACTATGTCGTCGAAAAATTGAAAAAAACGACATACTATATACTATGTCGAACGAAAAATTTAAAAAAACGACATACTATATATAGTATGTGGTCAAAAAATAGAAAAAAACGACATGTCGTCCGAAAAATTTAAAAAAACGACATACTATACTATGTCGTCGAAAAATTGAAAAAAACGACATACTATAAACTTGTCGTACGAAAAATTGAAAAAAACGACATACTATATATAGTATGTGGTAAAAAAATAGAAAAAAACGACATGTCGTCCGAAAAATTTAAAAAAACGACATACTATAGTATGTCGTCCGAAATATTGAAAAAAATGACATACTATACTATGTCGTTCGAAAAATGGAAAAAAACGACATATTATACTATGTCGTCCGAAATATTGAGAATAAACGACATGTCCGAAAAATTGAAAAAAACGACATACCATAGTATGTATTTCGGACGACTATGTCGTGCAAAATATTGAAAAAAATGACATACTATACTATGTCGTTCGAAAAATGGAAAAAAAACGACATACTATAGTATGTGGTCGAAAAATTGAAAA
Source organism: Poeciliopsis prolifica (assembly GCF_027474105.1). NCBI lineage: Eukaryota > Metazoa > Chordata > Actinopteri > Cyprinodontiformes > Poeciliidae > Poeciliopsis > Poeciliopsis prolifica. The sequence continues at coordinate 14,936 of NW_026562662.1, forward strand.
AAATGACATACTATAGTATGTCGTCGAAAAATTGAAAAAAACGACATACTATATACTATCTCGTACGAAAAATTTAAAAAAACGACATACTATATATAGTATGTGGTCAAAAAATAGAAAAAAACGATATGTCGTCCGAAAAATTGAAAAAAATGACATACTATACTAAGTCGTTCAAAAAATGGAAAAAAACGACATATTATACTATGTCGTCGAAAAATTGAAAAAATCGACATACTATACTATATCGTCCGAAATATTGAGAAAAAACGACATGTCGTCCAAAAAATTGAAAAAAACGACATACTAAGTATGTCGTTCGAAAAATTGAAAAAAACTACATACTATATACTATGTCGTACGAAAAATTGAAAAAAACGACATACTATAGTATGTCGTCCGAAAAATTGAAAAAAACGACATACTATAGTATGTGGTCGAAAAATTGAAAAAAATGACATACTATACTGTCGTTCGAAAAATTGAAAAAAACGACATACAACATACTATGTCGTACGAAAAATTGAAAAAAACGACATACCATAGTATGTCGTCCGAAAAATTGAAAAAAACGACATACTATGGTATGTGGTCGAAAAATTGAAAAAAATGACATACTATACTGTCGTTCGAAAAATTGAAAAAAACGACATACTACATACTATGTCGTACGAAAAATTGAAAAAAACGACATAACATAGTATGTCGTCCGAAAAATTGAAAAAAACGACATACTATAGTATGTGGTCGAAAAATTGAAAAAAATGACATACTATAGTATGTCGTCGAAAAATTGAAAAAAACGACATACTATATACTATGTCGTATGAAAAATTTAAAAAAACGACATACTATATATAGTATGTGGTCAAAAAATAGAAAAAAACGATATGTCGTCCGAAAAATTTAAAAAAACGACATACTATAGTATGTCGTCCGAAATATTGAAAAAAATGACATACTATACTATGTCATTCGAAAAATGGAAAAAAAACGACATACTATAGTATGTGGTCGAAAAATTGAAAAAAATGACATACTATAGTATGTCGTCGAAAAATTGAAAAAAACGACATACTATATACTATGTCGTACGAAAAATTTAAAAAAACGACATACTATATATAGTATGTGGTCAAAAAATAGAAAAAAAACGATATGTCGTCCAAAAAATTGAAAAAAATGACATACTATACTATGTCGTTCAAAAAATGGAAAAAAACGACATATCATACTATCGTCGAAAAATTGAAAAAAAACGACATACTATACTATGTCGTCCGAAAAATTGAAAAAAACGACATACTAAGTATGTCGTCCGAAAAATTGAAAAAAACGACATACTATACTATGTCGTTCGAAAAATTGAAAAAAACGACATACTATATACTATGTCGTACAAAAAATTGAAAAAAACGACATACTATAGTATGTGGTCGAAAAATTGAAAAAAATGACATACTATTATGTCGTCCGAAAAATTGAAAAAAACGACATACTATAGTATGTGGTTGAAAAATTGAAAAAAATGACATACTATAGTATGTCGTCGAAAAATTGAAAAAAACGACATACTATATACTATGTCGTACGAAAAATTTAAAAAAACGACATACTATATATAGTATGTGGTCAAAAATAGAAAAAAACGATATGTCGTCCGAAAAATTGAAAAAAATGACATACTATACTGTCGTTCAAAAAATGGAAAAAAACGACATATTATACTATGTCGTCGAAAAATTGAAAAAAACGACATAGTATACTATGTCGTCCGAAATATTGAGAAAAAACGACATGTCGTCCAAAAAATTGAAAAAAACGACATACTATACTATGTCGTCCGAAATATTGAAAAAAACGACATACTATACTATGGCGTCGAAAAATTGAAAAAAACGACATACTAAGTATGTCGTCCGAAAAATTGAAAAAAATGACATACTATACTATGTCGTTCGAAAAATTGAAAAAAACGACATACTATATACTATGTCGTACGAAAAATTGAAAAAAACGACATATCATAGTATGTCATCCGAAAAATTGAAAAAAACGACATACTATAGTATGTGGTCGAAAATTGAAAAAAATGACATACTATAGTATGTCGTCGAAAAATTGAAAAAAAAACGACATACTATATACTATGTTGTACGAAAAATTTAAAAAAACGACATACTATATATAGTATGTGGTCAAAAAATAGAAAAAAACGATATGTCGTCCGAAAATTGAAAAAAATGACATACTATACTATGTCGTTCGAAAAATGGAAAAAAACGACATATTATACTATGTCGTCGAAAAATTGAAAAAAACGACATACTAAGTATGTCGTCCGAAAAATTGAAAAAAACGACATACTATACTATGTCGTTCGAAAAATTGAAAAAAACGACATACTATATACTATGTCGTACGAAAAATTGAAAAAAATGACATACTATAGTTTGTCGTCGAAAAATTGAAAAAAACGACATACTATAGTATGTCATTTTTTTCAATTTTTCGACCACAGACTATAGTATGTCGTTTTTTCTCAATATTTTGCACGACATAGTCGTCCGAAATACATACTATAGTATGTCGTTTTTTTCAATATTTCGGACCACTTCGTCGTTTTTTCTCAATATTTCGACGACATACTATAGTATGTTGTTTTTTTCAATATTTCGGACATAGTATACTATATACGACATAGTATATAGTATGTCGTTTTTTTCAATTTTTCGGACGACTTCGTCGTTTTTTCTCAAATTTCGACGACATACTATAGTATGTTGTTTTTTTCAATATTTTGGACATAGTATACTATATACGACATAGTATATAGTATGTCGTTTTTTTCAATTTTTCGGACGTCATGTCGTTTTTTCTCAAAATTTCGGACGACATAGTATATAGTATGTCGTTTTTTTCAATTTTTCGACGACATAGTATAACATGTCGTTTTTTTCCATTTTTCAAACGACATAGTATAGTATGTCATTTTTTCAATATTTCGGACGACATACTATAGTATGTCGTTTTTTCAATTTTTCGGACGACTTCGTCGTTTTTTCTCAATATTTCGGACAACATACTATAGTATGTCGTTTTTTTCAATTTTTCGACGACAAACTATAGTACGTCATTCGAAAAATGGAAAAAAACGACATACTATATACTATGTGTATATAGTATACTATGTCCGAAAAATTGAAAAAAATGACATACTATAGTTTGTCGTCGAAAAATTGAAAAAAACGACATACTACAGTATGTCGTCCGAAATATTGAGAAAAAAACGACATTCTATAGTAAGTCGTCCAAAAAATTGAAAAAACGACATACTATACTATGTCGTCCGAAATATTGAAAAAAACGACATACTATATACTATGTCGTATATAGTATACTATGTCCGAAATATTGAAAAAAACGACATACTATATTATGTCGTCGAAATATTGAGAAAAAACGACATACTATAGTATGTATTTCGGACGACTATGTCGTGCAAAATATTGAGAAAAAACGACATACTGTGGTCGAAAAATTGAAAAAAATGACATACTATAGTTTGTCGTCGAAAAATTGAAAAAAACGACATACTATACTATGTCGTTCGAAAAATGGAAAAAAACGACATGTTATACTATGTCGTCGAAAAATTGAAAAAAACGACATACTATATACTATGTAGTATATAGTATACTATGTCCGAAATATTGAAATATATAGTATGTCGTCGAAATATTGAGAAAAAATGACATACTATAGTATGTATTTCGGACGACTATGTCGTGCAAAATATTGAGAAAAAACGACATACTGTGGTCGAAAAATTGAAAAAAATGACACGATAGTTTGTCGTCGAAAAATTTTAAAAATCGACAAACTATAGTATGTCGTCCGAAATATTGAAAAAAATGACATACTATATTATGTCGTTCGAAAAATGGAAAAAAACGACATGTTATACTATGTCGTCGAAAAATTGAAAAAAACGACATACTATACTATGTCGTCCGAAATATTGAGAAAAAACGACATGTCGTCCGAAAAATTGAAAAAAACGACATACTATATACTATGTCGTATATAGTATACTATGTCCGAAAAATTGAAAAAAACGACATACTATAGTATGTGGTCAAAAAATTGAAAATAATGACATACTATAGTCGTCAATTACTATTGACGACTATAGTCGTCAATGTCATTTTTTTCAAAAATTGAAAAAAATGACATACTATAGTATGTCGTCCGAAAAATTGAAAAAAACGACATACTATACTATGTCGTTCGAAAAATTGAAAAAAACGACATATTATACTATGTCGTCGAAAAATTGAAAAAAACGACATACTATAGTATGTCGTCCGAAATATTGAGAAAAAACGACATACTGTGTTCGACAAATTGAAAAAAACGACATACTATACTATGTCGTCCGAAATATTGAGAAAAAACGACATGTCGTCCAAAAAATTGAAAAAAACGACATATATATATAGTATGTGGTCAAAAAATAGAAAAAAACGACATGTCGTCCGAAAAATTTAAAAAAACAACATACTATAGTATGTCGTCCGAAATATTGAAAAAAATGACATACTATACTGTCGTTCGAAAAATGGAAAAAAACGACATATTATACTATGTCGTCGAAAAATTGAAAAAAACGACATACTATATACTATGTCGTATATAGTATACTATGTCCGAAATTTTGGAAAAAACGACATACTATATACTATGTTGTATATAGTATACTATGTCCGAAATATTGAAAAAAACAACATACTATACTATGTCGTCGAAATATTGAGAAAAAACAACATACTATAGTATGTATTTCGGATGACTATGTCGTGCAAAATATTGAGAAAAAACGACATACTATAGTCTGTGGTCGAAAAATTGAAAAAAATGACATACTATAGTTTGTCGTCGAAAAATTGAAAAAAACGACATGTTATACTATGTCGTCGAAAAATTGAAAAAAACGACATACTATACTATGTCGTCCGAAATATTGAGAAAAAACGACATGTCGTCCGAAAAATTGAAAAAAAAACGACATACTATATACTATGTCGTATGTAGTATACTATGTCCGAAATATTGGAAAAAACGACATACTATATACTATGTTGTATATAGTATACTATGTCCGAAATATTGAAAAAAACATACTATAGTATGTCGTCGAAATATTGAGAAAAAACGACATACTATAGTATGTATTTCGGACGACTATGTCGTGCAAAATATTGAGAAAAAACGACATACTATAGTCTGTGGTCGAAAAATTGAAAAAAATGACATACTATAGTTTGTCGTCGAAAAATTGAAAAAAACGACATACTATACTATGTCTTTCGAAAAATGGAAAAAAACGACGTTATACTATGTCGTCGAAAAATTGAAAAAAACGACATACTATAGTTTGTCGTCGAAAAATTGAAAAAACGACATACTATAGTCTGTGGTCGAAAAATTGAAAAAAATGACACTATAGTTTGTCGTCGAAAAATTTAAAAAAAAAAAACGACAAACTATAGTATGTCGTCCGAATATTGAAAAAAATGACATACTATATTATGTCGTTCGAAAAATGGAAAAAAACGACATGTTATACTATGTCGTCGAAAAATTGAAAAAAACGACATACTATACTATGTCGTCCGAAATATTGAGAAAAAACGACATGTCGTCCGAAAAATTGAAAAAAACGACATACTATATACTATGTCGTATATAGTATACTATGTCCGAAAAATTGAAAAAACGACATACTATAGTATGTGGTCAAAAAATTGAAAATAATGACATACTATAGTCGTCAATTACTATTGACGACTATAGTCGTCAATGTCATTTTTTTCAAAAATTGAAAAAAATGACATACTATGTATGTCGTCCGAAATTGAAAAAAACGACATACTATACTATGTCGTTCGAAAATTGAAAAAAACGACATATTATACTATGCGTCCAAAAAATTGAAAAAAACGACATACTATATATAGTATGTGGTCAAAAAATAGAAAAAAACGACATGTCGTCCGAAAAATTTAAAAAAACTACATACTATAGTATGTCGTCCGAAATATTGAAAAAAATGACATACTATACTTGTCGTTCGAAAAATGGAAAAAAACGACATATTATACTATGTCGTCGAAAAATTGAAAAGAAAGAAAATGTACTGGTCACAAAAATAGTGCTTCCACCAGTCTGTGGTCGAAAAATTGAAAAAAATGACATACTATAGTTTGTCGTCGAAAAATTGAAAAAAACGACATGTTATACTATGTCGTCAAAAAATTGAAAAAAACGACATACTATATACTATGTCGTATATAGTATACTATGTCCGAAATATTGGAAAAAACGACATACTATATACTATGTTGTATATAGTATACTATGTCCGAAATATTGAAAAAAACATACTATAGTATGTCGTCGAAATATTGAGAAAAAACGACATACTATAGTGTATTTCGGACGACTATGTGCAAAATATTGAGAAAAAACGACATACTATAGTCTGTGGTCGAAAAATTGAAAAAAATGACATACTATAGTTTGTCGTCGAAAAATTGAAAAAAACGACATACTATACTATGTCGTTCGAAAAATGGAAAAAAAACGACGTTATACTATGTCGTCGAAAAATTGAAAAAAACGACATACTATAGTTTGTCGTCGAAAAATTGAAAAAAACGACATACTATATAGTCTGTGGTCGAAAAATTGAAAAAAATGACATACTATAGTTTGTCTTCGAAAAATTGAAAAAAACGACATACTATACTATGTCGTTCGAAAAATGGAAAAAAACGACATGTTATACTATGTCGTCGAAAAATTGAAAAAAACGACATACTATGTGGTATGTGGTCGAAAAATTGAAAAAAACGACATACTATAAACTATGTCGTACGAAAAATTGAAAAAAACGACATACTATAGTATGTCGTCCGAAATATTGAAAAAAATGACATACTATAGTATGTCGTCGAAAAATTGAAAAAAACGACATACTATATACTATGTCGTACGAAAAATTTAAAAAACGACATACTATATATAGTATGTGGTCAAAAAATAGAAAAAAACGATTGTCGTCCGAAAAATTGAAAAAAATGACATACTATACTATGTCGTTCGAAAAATGGAAAAAAACGACATATTATACTATGTCGTCGAAAAATTGAAAAAAACGACATACTATACTATGTCGTCCGAAATATTGAGAAAAAACGACATGTCGTCCAAAAAATTGAAAAAAACGACATACTATACTATGTCGTCCGAAATATTGAAAAAAACGACATACTATACTATGTCGTCGAAAAATTGAAAAAAACGACATACTATATACTATGTCGAACGAAAAATTTAAAAAAACGACATACTATATATAGTATGTGGTCAAAAAATAGAAAAAAACGACATGTCGTCCGAAAAATTTAAAAAAACGACATACTATACTATGTCGTCGAAAAATTGAAAAAAACGACATACTATAAACTTTGTCGTACGAAAAATTGAAAAAAACGACATACTATATATAGTATGTGGTAAAAAAATAGAAAAAAACGACATGTCGTCCGAAAAATTTAAAAAAAACGACATACTATAGTATGTCGTCCGAAATATTGAAAAAAACGACATACTATAGTATGTCGTCCGAAATATTGAAAAAATGACATACTATACTATGTCGTTCGAAAAATGGAAAAAAACGACATATTATACTATGTCGTCCGAAATATTGAGAAAAAACGACATGTCCGAAAAATTGAAAAAAACGACATACCATAGTATGTATTTCGGACGACTATGTCGTGCAAAATATTGAAAAAAATGACATACTATACTATGTCGTTCGAAAAATGGAAAAAAACGACATACTATATACTATGTCGTACGAAAAATTTAAAAAAACGACATACAATATATATAGTATGTGGTCAAAAAAATAGAAAAAAAACGATATGTCGTCCGAAAAATTGAAAAAAATGACATACTATACTATGTCGTTCAAAAAATGGAAAAAAACGACATATTATACTATGTCGTCGAAAAATTGAAAAAAACGACATACTATACTATATCGTCCGAAATATTGAGAAAAAACGACATGTCGTCCAAAAAATTGAAAAAAACGACATACTATAGTATGTCGTCCGAAAAATTGAAAAAAACGACATACTATAGTATGTGGTCGAAAAATTGAAAAAAATGACATACTATACTGTCGTTCGAAAAATTGAAAAAAACGACATACAACATACTATGTCGTACGAAAAATTGAAAAAAACGACATACCATAGTATGTCGTCCGAAAAATTGAAAAAAACGACATACTATGGTATGTGGTCGAGAAATTGAAAAAAACGACATACTATAAACTATGTCGTACGAAAAATTGAAAAAAACGACATACTATATATAGTATGTGGTCAAAAAATAGAAAAAAACGACATGTCGTCCGAAAAATTTTAAAAAACGACATACTATAGTATGTCGTCCGAAATATTGAAAAAAATGACATACTATAGTATGTCGTCGAAAAATTGAAAAAAACGACATACTATATACTATGTCGTACGAAAAATTTAAAAAAACGACATACTATATATAGTATGTGGTCAAAAAATAGAAAAAAACGATATTCGTCCGAAAAATTGAAAAAAATGACATACTATACTATGTCGTTCGAAAAATGGAAAAAAACGACATATTATACTATGTCGTCGAAAAATTGAAAAAAACGACATACTATACTATGTCGTCCGAAATATTGAGAAAAAACGACATGTCGTCCAAAAAATTGAAAAAAACGACATACTATACTATGTCGTCCGAAATATTGAAAAAAACGACATACTATACTATGTCGTCGAAAAATTGAAAAAAACGACATACTATATACTATGTCGAACGAAAAATTTAAAAAAACGACATACTATATATAGTATGTGGTCAAAAAATAGAAAAAAACGACATGTCGTCCGAAAAATTTAAAAAAAACGACATACTATACTATGTCGTCGAAAAATTGAAAAAAACGACATACTATAAACTTTGTCGTACGAAAAATTGAAAAAAAAACGACATACTATATATAGTATGTGGTAAAAAAATAGAAAAAAACGACATGTCGTCCGAAAAATTTAAAAAAACGACATACTATAGTATGTCGTCCGAAATATTGAAAAAAATGACATACTATACTATGTCGTTCGAAAAATGGAAAAAAACGACATATTATACTATGTCGTCCGAAATATTGAGAATAAACGACATGTCCGAAAAATTGAAAAAAACGACATACCATAGTATGTATTTCGGACGACTATGTCGTGCAAAATATTGAAAAAAATGACATACTATACTATGTCGTTCGAAAAATGGAAAAAAACGACATACTATAGTATGTGGTCGAAAAATTGAAAAAAATGACATACTATAGTATGTCGTCGAAAAATTGAAAAAAACGACATACTATATACTATCTCGTACGAAAAATTTAAAAAAACGACATACTATATATAGTATGTGGTCAAAAAATAGAAAAAAACGATATGTCGTCCGAAAAATTGAAAAAAATGACATACTATACTAAGTCGTTCAAAAAATGGAAAAAAAACGACATATTATACTATGTCGTCGAAAAATTGAAAAAAACGACATACTATACTATGTCGTCCGAAATATTGAGAAAAAACGACATGTCGTCCAAAAAATTGAAAAAAACGACATACTATACTATGTCGTTCGAAAAATTGAAAAAAACGACATAATATATACTATGTCGTACGAAAAATTGAAAAAACGACATACTATAGTATGTCGTCCGAAAAATTGAAAAAAACGACATACTATAGTATGTGGTCGAAAAATTGAAAAAAATGACATACTATACTGTCGTTCGAAAAATTGAAAAAAAACGACATACAACATACTATGTCGTACGAAAAATTGAAAAAAACGACATACCATAGTATGTCGTCCGAAAAATTGAAAAAAACGACATACTATGGTATGTGGTCGAAAAATTGAAAAAAATGACATACTATACTGTCGTTCGAAAAATTGAAAAAAACGACATACTACATACTATGTCGTACGAAAAATTGAAAAAAACGACATAACATAGTATGTCGTCCGAAAAATTGAAAAAAACGACATACTATAGTATGTGGTCGAAAAATTGAAAAAAATGACATACTATAGTATGTCGTCGAAAAATTGAAAAAAAAACGACATACTATATACTATGTCGTATGAAAAATTTAAAAAAACGACATACTATATATAGTATGTGGTCAAAAAATAGAAAAAAACGATATGTCGTCCGAAAAATTTAAAAAAACGACATACTATAGTATGTCGTCCGAAATATTGAAAAAAATGACATACTATACTATGTCATTCGAAAAATGGAAAAAAAACGACATACTATAGTATGTGGTCGAAAAATTGAAAAAAATGACATACTATAGTATGTCGTCGAAAAATTGAAAAAAACGACATACTATATACTATGTCGTACGAAAAAATTTAAAAAAAACGACATACTATATATAGTATGTGGTCAAAAAATAGAAAAAAACGATATGTCGTCCAAAAAATTGAAAAAAATGACATACTATACTATGTCGTTCAAAAAATGGAAAAAAACGACATATCATACTATGTCGTCGAAAAATTGAAAAAAACGACATACTATACTATGTCGTCCGAAAAATTGAAAAAAACGACATACTAAGTATGTCGTCCGAAAAATTGAAAAAAACGACATACTATACTATGTCGTTCGAAAAATTGAAAAAAACGACATACTATATACTATGTCGTACGAAAAATTGAAAAAAATGACATACTATAGTATGTGGTCGAAAAATTGAAAAAAATGACATACTATACTGTCGTCCGAAAAATTGAAAAAAACGACATACTATAGTATGTGGTTGAAAAATTGAAAAAAATGACATACTATAGTATGTCGTCGAAAAATTGAAAAAAACGACATACTATATACTATGTCGTACGAAAAATTTAAAAAAACGACATACTATATATAGTATGTGGTCAAAAAATAGAAAAAAACGATATGTCGTCCGAAAAATTGAAAAAAAATGACATACTATACTGTCGTTCAAAAAATGGAAAAAAAACGACATATTATACTATGTCGTCGAAAAATTGAAAAAAACGACATAGTATACTATGTCGTCCGAAATATTGAGAAAAAACGACATGTCGTCCAAAAAATTGAAAAAAACGACATACTATACTATGTCGTCCGAAATATTGAAAAAAACGACATACTATACTATGGCGTCGAAAAATTGAAAAAAACGACATACTAAGTATGTCGTCCGAAAAATTGAAAAAAAGACATACTATACTATGTCGTTCGAAAAATTGAAAAAAACGACATACTATATACTATGTCGTACGAAAAATTGAAAAAAACGACATACTATAGTATGTCATCCGAAAAATTGAAAAAAACGACATACTATAGTATGTGGTCGAAAAATTGAAAAAAATGACATACTATACTGTCATTCGAAAAATTGAAAAAAACGACATACAACATACTATGTCGTACGAAAAATTGAAAAAAACGACATACTATAGTATGTGGTCGAAAAATTGAAAAAAATGACATACTATACTGTCGTTCGAAAAATTGAAAAAAACGACATACTACATACTATGTCGTACGAAAAATTGAAAAAAACGACATACTATATACTATGTCGTACGAAAAATTTAAAAAAACGACATACTATACTATGTCGTCCGAAATATTGAAAAAAACGACATACTATACTATGTCGTCGAAAAATTGAAAAAAACGACATACTAAGTATGTGGTCGAAAAATTGAAAAAAATGACATACTATACTGTCGTTCGAAAAATTGAAAAAAACGACATACAACATACTATGTCGTACGAAAAATTGAAAAAAAACGACATACTATAGTATGTGGTCGAAAAATTGAAAAAAATGACATACTATAGTATGTCGTCGAAAAATTGAAAAAAACGACATACTATATACTATGTTGTACGAAAAATTTAAAAAAACGACATACTATATATAGTATGTGGTCAAAAAATAGAAAAAAACGATGTCGTCCGAAAAATTGAAAAAAATGACATACTATACTATGTCGTTCGAAAAATGGAAAAAAACGACATATTATACTATGTCGTCGAAAAATTGAAAAAAACGACATACTATACTATGTCGTCGAAAAATTGAAAAAAACGACATACTAAGTATGTCGTCCGAAAAATTGAAAAAAACGACATACTATACTATGTCGTTCGAAAAATTGAAAAAAACGACATACTATATACTATGTCGTACGAAAAATTGAAAAAAACGACATACTATAGTATGTCGTCCGAAAAAATTGAAAAAAACGACATACTATAGTATGTGGTCGAAAAATTGAAAAAAATGACATACTATACTGTCGTTCGAAAAATTGAAAAAAACGACATACAACATACTATGTCGTCCGAAAAATTGAAAAAAACGACATACTATAGTATGTGGTCGAAAAATTGAAAAAAATGACATACTATAGTATGTCGTCGAAAAATTGAAAAAAACGACATACTATATACTATGTCGTACGAAAAATTTAAAAAAACGACATACTATATATAGTATGTGGTTAAAAAATAGAAAAAAACGATATGTCGTCCGAAAAATTGAAAAAATGACATACTATACTATGTCGTTCGAAAAATGGAAAAAAACGACATATTATACTGTCGTCGAAAAATTGAAAAAAACGACATACTATACTATGTCGTCGAAAAATTTAAAAAAACGACATACTAAGTATGTCGTCCGAAAAATTGAAAAAAACGACATACTATACTATGTCGTTCGAAAAATTGAAAAAAACGACATACTATATACTATGTCGTACGACAAATTGAAAAAAACGACATACTATAGTATGTCGTCCGAAAAATTGAAAAAAACGACATACTATAGTATGTGGTCGAAAAATTGAAAAAAATGACATACTATACTGTCATTCGAAAAATTGAAAAAAACGACATACAACATACTATGTCGTACGAAAAATTGAAAAAAACGACATACTATAGTATGTGGTCGAAAAATTGAAAAAAATGACATACTATAGTATGTCGTCGAAAAATTGAAAAAAACGACATACTATATACTATGTCGTACGAAAAATTTAAAAAAACGACATACTATATATAGTATGTGGTCAAAAAATAGAAAAAAACGATATGTCGTCCGAAAAATTGAAAAAAACGACATACTATATACTATGTCGTACGAAAAATTGAAAAAAAACGACATATAGTATGTCGTCCGAAAAATTGAAAAAAACGACATACTATAGTATGTGGTCGAAAAATTGAAAAAAATGACATACTATACTGTCGTTCGAAAAATTGAAAAAAACGACATACAACATACTGTCGTACGAAAAATTGAAAAAAACGACATACCATAGTATGTCGTCCGAAAAATTGAAAAAAACGACATACTATAGTATGTGGTCGAAAAATTGAAAAAAATGACATACTATAGTTTGTCGTCGAAAAATTGAAAAAAACGACATACTATATACTATGTCGTACAAAAAATTTAAAAAAACGACATACTATATATAATATGTGGTTAAAAAATAGAAAAAAAACGATATGTCGTCCGAAAAATTGAAAAAAATGACATACTATACTGTCGTTCGAAAAATGGAAAAAAACGACATATTATACTATGTCGTCGAAAAATTGAAAAAAACGACATATATACTATGTCGTCGAAAAATTGAAAAAAAACGACATACTAAGTATGTCGTCCGAAAAATTGAAAAAAACGACATACTATACTATGTCGTTCGAAAAATTGAAAAAAACGACATACTATAGTATGTCGTCCGAAAAATTGAAAAAAACGACATACTATAGTATGTGGTCGAAAAATTGAAAAAAATGACATACTATACTGTCATTCGAAAAATTGAAAAAAACGACATACAACATACTATGTCGTACGAAAAATTGAAAAAAACGACATACTATAGTATGTGGTCGAAAAATTGAAAAAAATGACATACTATAGTATGTCGTCGAAAAATTGAAAAAAACGACATACTATATACTATGTCGTACGAAAAATTTAAAAAAACTACATACTATATATAGTATGTGGTCAAAAAATAGAAAAAAACGATATGTCGTCCGAAAAATTGAAAAAAACGACATACAACATACTATGTCGTACGAAAAATTGAAAAAAACGACATACTATAGTATGTGGTCGAAAAATTGAAAAAAATGACATACTATAGTTTGTCGTCGAAAAATTGAAAAAAACGACATACTATATACTATGTCGTACGAAAAATTTAAAAAACGACATACTATATATAGTATGTGGTTAAAAAATAGAAAAAAACGATATGTCGTCCGAAAAATTGAAAAAAATGACATACTATACTATGTCGTTCGAAAAATGGAAAAAAACGACATATTATACTGTCGTCGAAAAATTGAAAAAAACGACATACTATACTATGTCGTCGAAAAATTGAAAAAAAACGACATACTAAGTATGTCGTCCGAAAAATTGAAAAAAACGACATACTATACTATGTCGTTCGAAAAATTGAAAAAAACGACATACTATATACTATGTCGTTCGAAAAATGGAAAAAAAAACGACATATTATACTGTCGTCGAAAAATTGAAAAAAACGACATACTATACTATGTCGTCGAAAAATTGAAAAAAACGACATACTAAGTATGTCGTCCGAAAAATTGAAAAAAACGACATACTATACTATGTCGTTCGAAAAATTGAAAAAAACGACATACTATATACTATGTCGTACGAAAAATTGAAAAAAACGACATACTATAGTATGTCGTCCGAAAAATTGAAAAAAACGACATACTATAGTATGTGGTCGAAAAATTGAAAAAAATGACATACTATACTGTCATTCGAAAAATTGAAAAAAACGACATACAACATACTATGTCGTACGAAAAATTGAAAAAAACGACATACTATAGTATGTGGTCGAAAAATTGAAAAAAATGACATACTATAGTATGTCGTCGAAAAATTGAAAAAAACGACATACTATATACTATGTCGTACGAAAAATTTAAAAAAACGACATACATATATATAGTATGTGGTCAAAAAATAGAAAAAAACGATATGTCGTCCGAAAAATTGAAAAAAATGACATACTATACTATGTCGTTCGAAAAATTGAAAAAAACGACATACTATATACTATGTCGTACGAAAAATTGAAAAAAACGACATACTATAGTATGTCGTCCGAAAAATTAAAAAAAACGACATACTATAGTATGTGGTCGAAAAATTGAATAAAATGACATACTATACTGTCGTTCGAAAAATTGAAAAAAACGACATACAACATACTATGTCGTACGAAAAATTGAAAAAAACGACATACCATAGTATGTCGTCCGAAAAATTGAAAAAAACGACATACTATGGTATGTGGTCGAAAAATTGAAAAAATGACATACTATACTGTCGTTCGAAAAATTGAAAAAAAAAACGACATACAACATACTATGTCGTACGAAAAATTGAAAAAAAACGACATACCATAGTATGTCGTCCGAAAAATTGAAAAAAACGACATACTATAGTATGTGGTCGAAAAATTGAAAAAAATGACATACTATAGTTTGTCGTCGAAAAATTGAAAAAAACGACATACTATATACTATGTCGTACAAAAAATTTAAAAAAACGACATACTATATAATATGTGGTTAAAAAATAGAAAAAAACGATATGTCGTCCGAAAAATTGAAAAAAATGACATACTATACTATGTCGTTCGAAAAATGGAAAAAAACGACATATTATACTATGTCGTCGAAAAATTGAAAAAAATGACATACTATACTATGTCGTCGAAAAATTGAAAAAAACGACATACTAAGTATGTCGTCCGAAAAATTGAAAAAAAACGACATACTATACTATGTCGTTCGAAAAATTGAAAAAAACGACATACTATACTATGTCGTACGAAAAATTGAAAAAAACGACATACTATAGTATGTCGTCCGAAAAATTGAAAAAAACGACATACTATAGTATGTGGTCGAAAAATTGAAAAAAATGACATACTATACTGTCATTCGAAAAATTGAAAAAAAACGACATACAACATACTATGTCGTACGAAAAATTGAAAAAAACGACATACTATAGTATGTGGTCGAAAAATTGAAAAAAACGACATACTATATACTATGTCGTACGAAAAATTTAAAAAAACGACATACTATATATAGTATGTGGTCAAAAAATAGAAAAAACGATATGTCGTCCGAAAAATTGAAAAAAACGACATACTATATACTATGTCGTACGAAAAATTGAAAAAAACGACATACTATAGTATGTCGTCCGAAAAATTGAAAAAAACGACATACTATAGTATGTGGTCGAAAAATTGAATAAAATGACATACTATACTGTCGTTCGAAAAATTGAAAAAAACGACATACAACATACTGTCGTACGAAAAATTGAAAAAAACGACCATAGTATGTCGTCCGAAAAATTGAAAAAAACGACATACTATAGTATGTGGTCGAAAAATTGAAAAAAATGACGTACTATAGTTTGTCGTCGAAAAATTGAAAAAACGACATACTATATACTATGTCGTACAAAAAATTTAAAAAAAACGACATACTATATATAATATGTGGTTAAAAAATAGAAAAAAACGATATGTCGTCCGAAAAATTGAAAAAAATGACATACTATACTATGTCGTTCGAAAAATGGAAAAAACGACATATTATACTATGTCGTCGAAAAATTGAAAAAAACGACATATATACTATGTCGTCGAAAAATTGAAAAAAACGACATACTAAGTATGTCGTCCGAAAAATTGAAAAAAACGACATACTATACTATGTCGTTCGAAAAATTGAAAAAAACGACATACTATAGTATGTCGTCCGAAAAATTGAAAAAAACGACATACTATAGTATGTGGTCGAAAAATTGAAAAAAATGACATACTATACTGTCATTCGAAAAATTGAAAAAAACGACATACAACATACTATGTCGTACGAAAAATTGAAAAAAACGACATACTATAGTATGTGGTCGAAAAATTGAAAAAAATGACATACTATAGTATGTCGTCGAAAAATTGAAAAAAACGACATACTATATACTATGTCGTACGAAAAATTTAAAAAAAACTACATACTATATATAGTATGTGGTCAAAAAATAGAAAAAAACGATATGTCGTCCGAAAATTGAAAAAAACGACATACAACATACTATGTCGTCCGAAAAATTGAAAAAAACGACATACTATAGTATGTGGTCGAAAAATTGAAAAAAATGACATACTATAGTTTGTCGTCGAAAAATTGAAAAAAACGACATACTATATACTATGTCGTACGAAAAATTTAAAAAAACGACATACTATATATAGTATGTGGTTAAAAAATAGAAAAAAACGATATGTCGTCCGAAAAATTGAAAAAAATGACATACTATACTATGTCGTTCGAAAAATGGAAAAAAACGACATATTATACTGTCGTCGAAAAATTGAAAAAAACGACATACTATACTATGTCGTCGAAAAATTGAAAAAAACGACATACTAAGTATGTCGTCCGA
The DNA here is from genome assembly GCF_027474105.1 of Poeciliopsis prolifica. Classification (NCBI taxonomy): domain Eukaryota; kingdom Metazoa; phylum Chordata; class Actinopteri; order Cyprinodontiformes; family Poeciliidae; genus Poeciliopsis; species Poeciliopsis prolifica. Next base: position 32,686 of record NW_026562662.1, read on the forward strand.
AAAATTGAAAAAAACGACATACTATACTATGTCGTTCGAAAAATTGAAAAAAACGACATACTATATACTATGTCGTACGAAAAATTGAAAAAAACGACATACTATAGTATGTCGTCCGAAAAATTGAAAAAAACGACATACTATAGTATGTGGTCGAAAAATTGAAAAAAATGACATACTATACTGTCATTCGAAAAATTGAAAAAAACGACATACAACATACTATGTCGTACGAAAAATTGAAAAAAACGACATACTATAGTATGTGGTCGAAAAATTGAAAAAAATGACATACATAGTATGTCGTCGAAAAATTGAAAAAAACGACATACTATATACTATGTCGTACGAAAAATTTAAAAAAACGACATACTATATATAGTATGTGGTCAAAAAATAGAAAAAAACGATATGTCGTCCGAAAAATTTAAAAAAATGACATACTATACTATGTCGTTCGAAAAATTGAAAAAAACGACATACTATATACTATGTCGTACGAAAAATTGAAAAAAACGACATACTATAGTATGTCGTCCGAAAAATTAAAAAAAACGACATACTATAGTATGTGGTCGAAAAATTGAAAAATGACATACTATACTGTCGTTCGAAAAATTGAAAAAAACGACATACAACATACTATGTCGTACGAAAAATTGAAAAAAACGACATACCATAGTATGTCGTCCGAAAAATTGAAAAAAACGACATACTATGGTATGTGGTCGAAAAATTGAAAAAAATGACATACTATACTGTCGTTCGAAAAATTGAAAAAAACGACATACAACATACTATGTCGTACGAAAAATTGAAAAAAACGACATACCATAGTATGTCGTCCGAAAAATTGAAAAAAACGACATACTATAGTATGTGGTCGAAAAATTGAAAAAAATGACATACTATAGTTTGTCGTCGAAAAATTGAAAAAAAACGACATACTATATACTATGTCGTACAAAAAATTTAAAAAAAACGACATACTATATATAATATGTGGTTAAAAAATAGAAAAAAACGATATGTCGTCCGAAAAATTGAAAAAAATGACATACTATACTATGTCGTTCGAAAAATGGAAAAAAACGACATATTATACTATGTCGTCGAAAAATTGAAAAAAATGACATACTATACTATGTCGTCGAAAAATTGAAAAAAACGACATACTAAGTATGTCGTCCGAAAAATTGAAAAAAACGACATACTATACTATGTCGTTCGAAAAATTGAAAAAAACGACATACTATATACTATGTCGTACGAAAAATTGAAAAAAACGACATACTATAGTATGTCGTCCGAAAAATTGAAAAAAAACGACATACTATAGTATGTGGTCGAAAAATTGAAAAAAAATGACATACTATACTGTCATTCGAAAAATTGAAAAAAACGACATACAACATACTATGTCGTACGAAAAATTGAAAAAAACGACATACTATAGTATGTGGTCGAAAAATTGAAAAAAATGACATACTATAGTATGTCGTCGAAAAATTGAAAAAAACGACATACTATATACTATGTCGTACGAAAAATTTAAAAAAAACGACATACTATATATAGTATGTGGTCAAAAAATAGAAAAAAACGATATGTCGTCCGAAAAATTGAAAAAAATGACATACTATACTATGTCGTTCGAAAAATGGAAAAAAACGACATATTATACTATGTCGTCGAAAAATGGAAAAAAACGACATATTATACTATGTCGTCGAAAAATTGAAAAAAAACGACATACTATACTATGTCGTCGAAATATTGAAAAAAACGACATACTATACTATGTCGTCGAAAAATTGAAAAAAACGACATACTAAGTATGTCGTCCGAAAAATTGAAAAAAATGACATACTATATACTATGTCGTTCGAAAAATTGAGAAAAAACGACATGTCGTCCAAAAATTGAAAAAAAAAACGACATACTATACTATGTCGTCCGAAATATTGAAAAAAACGACATACTATACTATGTCGTCGAAAAATTGAAAAAAACGACATACTAAGTATGTCATCCGAAAAATTGAAAAAAATGACATACTATATACTATGTCGTTCGAAAAATTGAGAAAAAACGACATGTCGTCCAAAAAATTGAAAAAAACGACATACTATACTATGTCGTCCGAAATATTGAAAAAAACGACATACTATACTATGTCGTCGAAAATTGAAAAAAACGACATACTAAGTATGTCGTCCGAAAAATTGAAAAAAAAATGACATACTATATACTATGTCGTCCGAAAAATTGAAAAAAACGACATACTATAGTATGTGGTCGAAAAATTGAAAAAAACGACATATTATAGTATGTGGTCGAAAAATTGAAAAAAATGACATACTATAGTATGTCGTTCGAAAAATTGAAAAAAACGACATACAACATACTATGTCGTACGAAAAATTGAAAAAAACGACATACCATAATATGTCGTCCGAAAAATTGAAAAAAAACGACATACTATAGTATGTGGTCGAAAAATTGAAAAAAATGACATACTATAGTATGTCGTCGAAAAATTGAAAAAAACGACATACTATATACTATGTTGTACGAAAAATTAAAAAAAACGACATACTATATATAGTATGTGGTCAAAAAATAGAAAAAAACGATATGTCGTCCGAAAAATTGAGAAAAAACGACATGTCGTCCAAAAAATTGAAAAAAACGACATACTATACTATGTCGTCCGAAATATTGAAAAAAACGACATACTATACTATGTCGTCGAAAAATTGAAAAAAACGACATACTAAGTATGTCGTCCGAAAAATTGAAAAAAAATGACATACTATATACTATGTCGTCCGAAAAATTGAAAAAAACGACATACTATAGTATGTGGTCGAAAAATTGAAAAAAACGACATACTATAGTATGTGGTCGAAAAATTGAAAAAAATGACATACTATAGTATGTCGTTCGAAAAATTGAAAAAAACGACATACAACATACTATGTCGTACGAAAAATTGAAAAAAACGACATACCATAGTATGTCGTCCGAAAAATTGAAAAAACGACATACTATAGTATGTGGTCGAAAAATTGAAAAAAATGACATACTATAGTATGTCGTCGAAAAATTGAAAAAAACGACATACTATATACTATGTTGTACGAAAAATTAAAAAAAACGACATACTATATATAGTGTGGTCAAAAAATAGAAAAAACGATATGTCGTCCGAAAAATTGAAAAAAATGACATACTATACTATGTCGTTCGAAAAATGGAAAAAAACGACATATTATACTATGTCGTCGAAAAATTGAAAAAAACGACATACTATACTATGTCGTCGAAAAATTGAAAAAAACGACATACTAAGTATGTCGTCCGAAAAATTGAAAAAAAATGACATACTATACTATGTTGTTCGAAAATGGAAAAAAACGACATACTATAGTATGTCGTACGAAAAATTGAAAAAAACGACATACTATAGTATGTGGTCGAAAAATTGAAAAAAATGACATACTATAGTTTGTCGTCGAAAAATTGAAAAAAACGACATACTATAGTATGTGGTCGAAAAATTGAAAAAAACGACATACTATACTATATCGTCCGAAATATTGAAAAAAACGACATACTATACTATGTCGTCGAAAAATTGAAAAAAACGACATACTATGTCGTCGTAAAATTGAAAAAAACGACATACTATATACTATGTCGTACGAAAAATTTAAAAAAAAACGACATACTATATAGTATGTGGTCAAAAAATAGAAAAAAACGACATGTCGTCCGAAAAATTTAAAAAAACGACATACTATATTATGTCGTCCGAAATATTGAAAAAAATGACATACTATACTATGTCGTTCGAAAAATGGAAAAAAACGACATATTATACTATGTCGTCGAAAAATTGAAAAAAACGACATACTATACTATGTCGTCCGAAATATTGAAAAAAACGACATACTATACTATGTCGTCGAAAAATTGAAAAAAACGACATACTATACTATGTCGTTCGAAAAATTGAAAAAAACGACATATTACTATGTCGTCGAAAAATTGAAAAAAACGACATACTATACTATGTCGTCCGAAATATTGAGAAAAAACGACATGTCCGAAAAATTGAAAAAAACGACATACCATAGTATGTATTTCGGATGACTATGTCGCGCAAAATATTGAGAAAAAACGACATACTATAGTCTGTGGTCGAAAAATTGAAAAAAATGACATACTATAGTTTGTCGTCGAAAAATTGAAAAAAACGACATACTATAGTTTGTCGTCGAAAAATTGAAAAAAACGACATACTATAGTATGTCGTCCGAAATATTGAGAAAAAACGACATACTATAGTATGTCGTCCGAAATATTGAAAAAAATGACATACTATACTATGTCGTTCGAAAAATGGAAAAAAACGACATGTTATACTATGTCGTCGAAAAATTGAAAAAAACGACATACTATACTATGTCGTTCGAAAAATTGAAAAAAACGACATACTATATAATATGTCGTTCGAAAAATTGAAAAAAACGACATACAACATACTATGTCGTACGAAAAATTGAAAAAAAACGACATACCATAGTATGTCGTCCGAAAAATTGAAAAAAACGACATACTATAGTATGTGGTCGAAAAATTGAAAAAAATGACATACTATAGTATGTCGTCGAAAAATTGAAAAAAACGACATACTATACTATGTCGTTCGAAAAATTGAAAAAAACGACATATATAATATGTCGTTCGAAAAATTGAAAAAAACGACATACAACATACTATGTCGTACGAAAAATTGAAAAAAACGACATACCATAGTATGTCGTCCGAAAAATTGAAAAAAACGACATACTATAGTATGTGGTCGAAAAATTGAAAAAAATGACATACTATAGTATGTCGTCGAAAAATTGAAAAAAACGACATACTATACTATGTCGTCCGAAATATTGAGAAAAAACGACATGTCGTCCAAAAAATTGAAAAAAACGACATACTATACTATGTCGTCCGAAATATTGAAAAAAAACGACATACTATACTATGTCGTCGAAAAATTGAAAAAAACGACATAATAAGTATGTCGTCCGAAAAATTGAAAAAAAAGACATACTATACTATGTCGTTCGAAAAATTGAAAAAAATGACATACTATACTATTTCGTCGAAAAATTGAAAAAAACGACATACAAAGTATGTCGTCCGAAAAATTGAAAAAAACGACATACTATACTATGTCGTTCGAAAAATTGAAAAAAACGACATACTATATACTATGTCGTACGAAAAATTGAAAAAAACGACATACTATAGTATGTCGTCCGAAAAATTGAAAAAAACGACATACTATAGTATGTGGTCGAAAAATTGAAAAAAATGACATACTATACTGTCGTTCGAAAAATTGAAAAAAAAACGACATACTACATACTATGTCGTACGAAAAATTGAAAAAAACGACATACCATAGTATGTCGTCCGAAAAATTGAAAAAAACGACATACTATAGTAGTCGGTCGAAAAATTGTAAAAAATGACATACTATAGTATGTCGTCGAAAAATTGAAAAAAACGACATACTATACTATGTCGTACGAAAAATTTAAAAAAACTACATACTATATAGTATGTGGTCAAAAATAGAAAAAAACGATATGTCGTCCGAAAAATTGAAAAAAACGACATACAACATACTATGTCGTCCGAAAAATTGAAAAAAACGACATACTATAGTATGTGGTCGAAAAATTGAAAAAAATGACATACTATAGTTTGTCGTCGAAAAATTGAAAAAAACGACATACTATATACTATGTCGTACGAAAAATTTAAAAAACGACATACTATATATAGTATGTGGTTAAAAAATAGAAAAAAACGATATGTCGTCCGAAAAATTGAAAAAAATGACATACTATACTATGTCGTTCGAAAAATGGAAAAAAACGACATATTATACTGTCGTCGAAAAATTGAAAAAAACGACATACTATACTATGTCGTCGAAAATTGAAAAAAACGACATACTAAGTATGTCGTCCGAAAAATTGAAAAAAAACGACATACTATACTATGTCGTTCGAAAAATTGAAAAAAACGACATACTATATACTATGTCGTACGAAAAATTGAAAAAAACGACATACTATAGTATGTCGTCCGAAAAATTGAAAAAAACGACATACTATAGTATGTAGTCGAAAAATTGAAAAAAATGACATACTATACTGTCATTCGAAAAATTGAAAAAACGACATACAACATACTATGTCGTACGAAAAATTGAAAAAAACGACATACTATAGTATGTGGTCGAAAAATTGAAAAAAATGACATACTATAGTATGTCGTCGAAAAATTGAAAAAAACGACATACTATACTATGTCGTCCGAAATATTGAGAAAAAACGACATGTCGTCCAAAAAAAATTGAAAAAAACGACATACTATACTATGTCGTCGAAAAATTGAAAAAAAACGACATACTATATACTATGTCGTCCGAAATATTGAGAAAAAACGACATGTCGTCCGAAAAATTGAAAAAAACGACATACTATACTATGTCGTCGAAAAATTGAAAAAAACGACATACTATAAACTATGTCGTACGAAAAATTAAAAAAACGACATACTATGATTAGTATGTGGTCAAAAAATAGAAAAAAACGACATGTCGTCCGAAAAATTTAAAAAAACGACATACTATAGTATGTCGTCCGAAATATTGAAAAAAAACGACATACTATACTATGTCGTCGAAAAATTGAAAAAAACGACATACTATAAACTATGTCGTACGAAAAATTGAAAAAAACGACATACTATATATAGTATGTGGTCAAAAAATAGAAAAAAACGACATGTCGTCCGAAATATTGAAAAAAATGACATACTATAGTATGTCGTCGAAAAATTGAAAAAAACGACATACTATATACTATGTCGTACGAAAAATTTAAAAAAACGACATACTATATATAGTATGTGGTCAAAAAATAGAAAAAAACGATATGTCGTCCGAAAAATTGAAAAAAATGACATACTATACTATGTCGTTCGAAAAATGAAAAAAACGACATATTATACTATGTCGTCGAAAAATTGAAAAAAACGACATACTATACTATGTCGTCCGAAATATTGAGAAAAAACGACATGTCGTCCAAAAAATTGAAAAAAACGACATACTATACTATGTCGTCCGAAATATTGAAAAAAACGACATACTATACTATGTCGTCGAAAAATGAAAAAAACGACATACTATATACTATGTCGAATGAAAAATTTAAAAAAACGACATACTATATATAGTATGTGTCAAAAATAGAAAAAAAACGACATGTCGTCCGAAAAATTTAAAAAAACGACATACTATACTATGTCGTCGAAAAATTGAAAAAAACGACATACTATAAACTTTGTCGTACGAAAAATTGAAAAAAACGACATACTATATATAGTATGTGGTAAAAAAATAGAAAAAAACGACATGTCGTCCGAAAAATTTAAAAAAACGACATACTATAGTATGTCGTCCGAAATATTGAAAAAAAATGACATACTATACTATGTCGTTCGAAAAATGGAAAAAAAACGACATATTATACTATGTCGTCCGAAATATTGAGAATAACGACATGTCCGAAAAATTGAAAAAAACGACATACCATAGTATGTATTTCGGACGACTATGTCGTGCAAAATATTGAAAAAAATGACATACTATACTATGTCGTTCGAAAAATGGAAAAAAACGACATACTATATACTATGTCGTCCGAAAAATTGAAAAAAAGGACATACTATAGTATGTGGTCGAAAAATTGAAAAAAATGACATACTATACTGTCGTTCGAAAAATTGAAAAAAACGACATACAACATACTATGTCGTACGAAAAATTGAAAAAAACGACATACCATAGTATGTCGTCCGAAAATTGAAAAAAACGACATACTATGGTATGTGGTCGAAAAATTGAAAAAAACGACATACTATGATTAGTATGTGGTCAAAAAATAGAAAAAAACGACATGTCGTCCGAAAAATTAAAAAAAACGACATACTTTAGTATGTCGTCCGAAATATTGAAAAAACGACATACTATACTATGTCGTCGAAAAATTGAAAAAAACGACATACTATAAACTATGTCGTACGAAAAATTGAAAAAAACGACATACTATATATAGTATGTGGTCAAAAATAGAAAAAAACGACATGTCGTCCGAAAAATTTAAAAAAACGACATACTATAGTATGTCGTCGAAATATTGAAAAAATGACATACTATAGTATGTCGTCGAAAAATTGAAAAAAACGACATACTATATACTATGTCGTACGAAAAATTTAAAAAAACGACATACTATATATAGTATGTGGTCAAAAATAGAAAAAAACGATATGTCGTCCGAAAAATTTAAAAAAAAAACGACATACTATACTATGTCGTCGAAAAATTGAAAAAAACGACATACTATAAACTATGTCGTACGAAAAATTTAAAAAAACGACATACTATATATAGTATGTGGTAAAAAAATAGAAAAAAACATGTCGTCCGAAAAATTTAAAAAAACGACATACTATAGTATGTCGTCCGAAATATTGAAAAAAACGACATACTATAGTATGTCGTCCGAAATATTGAAAAAAATGACATATACTATGTCGTTCGAAAAATGAAAAAAACGACATATTATACTATGTCGTCCGAAATATTGAGAAAAACGACATGTCCGAAAAATTGAAAAAAACGACATACCATAGTATGTATTTCGGACGACTATGTCATGCAAATATTGAAAAAAATGACATACTATACTATGTCGTTCGAAAAATGGAAAAAAAACGACATACTATAGTATGTCGTCGAAAAATTGAAAAAAACGACATACTATATACTATGTCGTACGAAAAATTTAAAAAAACGACATACTATATATAGTATGTGGTCAAAAAATAGAAAAAAACGATATGTCGTCCGAAAAATTGAAAAAAATGACATACTATACTATGTCGTTCAAAAAATGGAAAAAAACGACATATTATACTATGTCGTCGAAAAATTGAAAAAAACGACATACTATACTATATATCGTCCGAAATATTGAGAAAAAATGACATGTCGTCAAAAATTGAAAAAAAACGACATACTAAGTATGTCGTCCGAAAAATTGAAAAAAACGACATACTATACTATGTCGTTCGAAAAATTGAAAAAAACGACATACTATATACTATGTCGTACGAAAAATTGAAAAAAACGACATACTATAGTATGTCGTCCGAAAAATTGAAAAAAACGACATACAACATACTATGTCGTACGAAAAATTGAAAAAAACGACATACTATAGTATGTGGTCGAAAAATTGAAAAAAATGACATACTATAGTATGTCGTCGAAAAATTGAAAAAAACGACATACTATATACTATGTCGTACGAAAAATTTAAAAAAACGACATACTATATATAGTATGTGGTCAAAAAATAGAAAAAAACGATATGTCGTCCGAAAAATTGAAAAAATGACATACTATACTATGTCGTTCGAAAAATGGAAAAAAACGACATATTATACTATGTCGTCGAAAAATTGAAAAAAACGACATACTATACTATGTCGTCCGAAATATTGAAAAAAACGACATGTCGTCCAAAAAATTGAAAAAAACGACATACTATACTATGTCGTCGAAAAATTGAAAAAAACGACATACTATACTATGTCGTCCGAAATATTGAGAAAAAACGACATGTCGTCCGAAATATTGAAAAAAACGACATACTATACTATGTCGTCGAAAAATTGAAAAAAACGACATACTATATACTATGTCGTACGAAAAATTTAAAAAAACGACATACTATTAGTATGGTCAAAAAATAGAAAAAAACGACATGTCGTCCGAAAAATTTAAAAAAACGACATACTTTAGTATGTCGTCCGAAATATTGAAAAAAACGACATACTATACTATGTCGTCGAAAAATTGAAAAAAACGACATACTAAACTATGTCGTACGAAAAATTGAAAAAAACGACATACTATATATAGTATGTGGTCAAAAAATAGAAAAAAACGACATGTCGTCCGAAAAATTTAAAAAAACGACATACTATAGTATGTCGTCCGAAATATTGAAAAAAATGACATACTATAGTATGTCGTCGAAAAATTGAAAAAAACGACATACTATATACTATGTCGTACGAAAAATTTAAAAAAACGACATACTATATATAGTATGTGGTCAAAAAATAGAAAAAAACGATATGTCGTCCGAAAAATTTAAAAAAATGACATACTATACTATGTCGTTCGAAAAATGAAAAAAACGACATATTATACTATGTCGTCGAAAAATTGAAAAAAACGACATACTATATACTATGTCGTCCGAAATATTGAGAAAAAACGACATGTCGTCCAAAAAATTGAAAAAAACGACATACTATACTATGTCGTCCGAAATATTGAAAAAACGACATACTATACTATGTCGTTCGAAAAATTGAAAAAAACGACATAGTATAGTATGTCGTCCGAAAAATTGAAAAAAACGACATACCATAGAATGTCGTCCAAAAAATTGAAAAAAACGACATGTGGTCGAAAAATTGAAAAAAATGACATACTATAGTATGTCGTCGAAAAATTGAAAAAAATGACATACTATAGTATGTCGTCGAAAAATTGAAAAAAACGACATACTATATACTATGTCGTACGAAAAATTTAAAAAAACGACATACTATATACAGTATGTGGTCAAAAAATAGAAAAAAACGATATGTCGTCCGAAAATTTAAAAAAATGACATACTATACTATGTCGTTCGAAAAATGGAAAAAAACGACATATTATACTATGGCGTCGAAAAATTGAAAAAAACGACATACTATATACTATGTCGTCCGAAATATTGAGAAAAAACGACATGTCGTCCAAAAAATTGAAAAAAACGACATACTATACTATGTCGTCCGAAATATTGAAAAAAACGACATACTATACTATGTCGTCGAAAAATTGAAAAAAACGACATACTATATACTATGTCGTACGAAAAATTTAAAAAAACGACATACTATATATAGTATGTGGTCAAAAAATAGAAAAAAACGACATGTCGTCCGAAATATTGAAAAAAACGACATACTATACTATGTCGTCGAAAAATTGAAAAAAACGACATACTATAAACTATGTCGTACGAAAAATTGAAAAAAACGACATATATATATATGTGGTCAAAAAATAGAAAAAAAGACATGTCGTCCGAAAAATTTAAAAAAACGACATACTATACTATGTCGTCGAAAAATTGAAAAAAACGACATACTATAAACTATGTCGTACGAAAAATTGAAAAAAACGACATACTATATATATGTGGTCAAAAAATAGAAAAAAACGACGTCGTCCGAAAAATTTAAAAAAACGACATACTATAGTATGTCGTCGAAAAATTGAAAAAAACGACATACTATATACTATGTCGTACGAAAAATTTAAAAAAACGACATACTATATATAGTATGTGGTCAAAAAATAGAAAAAAACGATATGTCGTCCGAAAAATTGAAAAAAATGACATATTATACTATGTCGTCGAAAAATTGAAAAAAACGACAAACTATATACTATGTCGTATATAGTATACTATGTCCGAAATATTGAAAAAAAACGACATACTATAGTATGTCGTCGAAAAATTGAAAAAAATGACATACTATACTATGTCGTCGAAAAATTGAAAAAAACGACATAATATATACTATGTCGTACGAAAAATTAAAAAAAAAACGACATACTATAGTGTTGTGCGAAAAATTGAAAAAAACGACATACTATAGTATGTGGTCGAAAAATTGAAAAAAATGACATACTATAGTATGTCGTCGAAAAATTGAAAAAAACGACATACTATATACTATGTCGTACGAAAAATTTAAAAAAACGACATACTATATATAGTATGTGGTCAAAAAATAGAAAAAAACGATATGTCGTCCGAAAAATTGAAAAAAATGTCATATTATACTATGTCGTCGAAAAATTGAAAAAAACGACAAACTATATACTATGTCGTATATAGTATACTATGTCCGAAATATTGAAAAAAAACGACATACTATAGTATGTCGTCGAAATATTGAGAAAAAACGACATATAGTATGTATTTCGGACGACTATGTCGTGCTAAATATTGAAAAAAACGACATACTATAGTCTGTGGTCGAAAAATTGAAAAAAATGACACTATAGTTTGTCGTCGAAAAATTGAAAAAAACGACATACTATATACTATGTCGTACGAAAAATTTAAAAAAACGACATACTATATATAGTATGTGGTCAAAAAATAGAAAAAAACGATATGTCGTCCGAAAAATTTAAAAAAACGACATACTATAGTATGTCGTCCGAAATATTGAAAAAAATGACATACTATACTATGTCGTCGAAAAATGGAAAAAAACGACATACTATAGTAAGTCGTCCGAAAAATTAAAAAAAACGACATACTAAGTATGTGGTCGAAAAATTGAAAAAAATGACATACTATATAGTATGTCGTCCGAAAAATTGAAAAAAAGTCATACTATACTATGTCGTTCGAAAATTGAAAAAACGACATATATATACTATGTCGTACGAAAAATTGAAAAAAACGACATACTATATACTATGTCGTACGAAAAATTGAAAAAAACGACATACTATAGTAAGTCGTCAAAAAAATTGAAAAAAACGACATTCTAAGTATGTGGTCGAAAAATTGAAAAAAATGACATACTATAGTATGTCGTCCGAAAATTTAAAAAAACGACATAATATTGTATGTCGTCGAAATATTGAGAAAAAAAAATTGAAAAAAACGACATACTAAGTATGTCGTACGAAAAATTGAAAAAAACGACACTATATAATATGTGGTCAAAAAATAGAAAAAAATGACATGTCGTCCGAAAAATTGAAAAAAACGACATACTATAGTATGTCGTCCGAAAAATTGAAAAAAACGACATACTAAGTATGTGGTCGAAAAATTGAAAAAAATGACATACTATAGTATGTCGTCGAAATATTGAAAAAACGACATACTATACTATGTCGTTCGAAAAATTGAAAAAAACGACATACTATATACTATGTCGTAAAATTGAAAAAAACGACATACTATAGTATGTCGTCCGAAAAATTGAAAAAAATGACATACTATAGTGTCGTTAGAAAAATTGAAAAAAACGACATACTACATACTATATCGTCCGAAAATTTGAAAAAAACGACATACTATAGTATGTCGTATGAAAAATTGAAAAAAACGACATACTATTGTATGTCGTCAAAATATTGAGAAAAAACGACATACTATAGTATGTCGTCCGAAAAATTGAAAAAACGACATAATAAGTATGTCGTTTTTTAAAAAAACGACATACTATAGTATGTCGTCCGAAATATTGAGAAAAAGCGACATACTATAGTATGACGTCCGAAAAATTGAAAAAAAACGACATACTATATACTATGTCGTACGAAAAATTGAAAAAAACGACATACTATAGTATGTCGTCCGAAATATTGAGAAAAAGCGACATACTATGTGGTCGAAAAAAACGACATACTATAGTATGTCGTCCGAAAAATTGAAAAAAACGACATACTATACTGTCGTTCGAAAAATTGAAAAAAACGACATACTACATACTATGTCGTACGAAAAATTGAAAAAAACGACATACCATAGTATGTCGTCCGAAAAATTGAAAAAAACGACATACTATACTATGTCGTCGAAAAATTGAAAAAAACGACATACTATATACTATGTCGTACGAAAAATTTAAAAAAACGACATACTATATACAGTATGTGGTCAAAAAATAGAAAAAAACGACATGTCGTCCGAAAAATTTAAAAAAACGACATACTATAGTATGTCGTCCGAAATATTGAAAAAAACGACATACTATACTATGTCGTCGAAAAATTGAAAAAAACGACATACTATAATCTATGTCGTACGAAAAATTTAAAAAAACGACATACTATATATAGTATGTGGTCAAAAAATAGAAAAAAACGATATGTCGTCCGAAAAATTGAAAAAAATGACATATTATACTATGTCGTCGAAAAATTGAAAAAAACGACATACTATACTATGTCGTCCGAAATATTGAGAAAAACGACATGTCGTCCAAAAAATTGAAAAAAACGACATACTATATACTATGTCGTATATAGTATACTATGTCCGAAATATTGAAAAAAAACGACATACTATAGTATGTCGTCGAAATATTGAGAAAAAACGACATATAGTATGTATTTCGGACGACTATGTCGTGCTAAATATTGAGAAAAAACGACATACTATAGTCTGTGGTCGAAAAATTGAAAAAAATGACACTATAGTTTGTCGTCGAAAAATTGAAAAAAACGACATACTATACTATGTCGTCCGAAATATTGAGAAAAATTGAAAACAGCGACATACTATAGTATGTGGTCGAAAAATTGAAAAAAATGACATACTATAGTATGTTGTCGAAAAATTGAAAAAAACGACATACTATATACTATGTCGTACGAAAAATTTTAAAAAACGACACTATATATAGTATGTGGTCAAAAAATAGAAAAAAACGATATGTCGTCCGAAAAATTTAAAAAAACGACATACTATAGTATGTCGTCCGAAATATTGAAAAAAATGACATACTATATACTATGTCGTACGAAAAATTGAAAAAAACGACATACTATAGTATGTCGTCCGAAAAAAAAAAACGACATACTAAGTATGTGGTCGAAAAATTGAAAAAAAATGACATACTATATAGTATGTCGTCCGAAAAATTGAAAAAAAGTCATACTATACTATGTCGTTCGAAAAATTGAAAAAACGACATACTATATACTATGTCGTATATAGTATACTATGTCCGAAATATTGAAAAAAAATGACATACTATAGTATGTCGTCGAAATATTGAGAAAAAACGATATATAGTATGTATTTCGGACGACTATGTCGTGCTAAATATTGAGAAAAAACGACATACTATAGTCTGTGGTCGAAAAATTGAAAAAAATGACACTATAGTTTGTCGTCGAAAAATTGAAAAAAACGACATACTATATACTATGTCGTACGAAAAATTTTAAAAAAACGACATACTATATATAGTATGTGGTAAAAATAGAAAAAAACGATATGTCGTCCGAAAAATTTAAAAAAACGACATACTATAGTATGTCGTCCGAAATATTGAAAAAAATGACATACTATACTATGTCGTTCGAAAAATGGAAAAAAACGACATACTATAGTAAGTCGTCCGAAAAATTGAAAAAAACGACATACTAAGTATGTGGTCGAAAAATTGAAAAAAAATGACATACTATATAGTATGTCGTCCGAAAAATTGAAAAAAAGTCATACTATACTATGTCGTTCGAAAAATTGAAAAAACGACATACTATATACTATGTCGTACGAAAAATTGAAAAAAACGACATACTATATACTATGTCGTACGAAAAATTGAAAAAAACGACATACTATAGTAAGTCGTCAAAAAAAATTGAAAAAAACGACATTCTAAGTATGTGGTCGAAAAATTGAAAAAAATGACATACTATAGTATGTCGTCCGAAAAATTTAAAAAAACGACATAATATTGTATGTCGTCGAAATATTGAGAAAAAAAAAATTGAAAAAAACGACATACTATAAACTATGTCGTACGAAAAATTGAAAAAAACGACATACTATATAATATGTGGTCAAAAAATAGAAAAAAACGACATGTCGTCCGAAAAATTTAAAAAAACGACATACTATAGTATGTCGTCCGAAAATTTGAAAAAAACGACATACTAAGTATGTGGTCGAAAAATTGAAAAAAATGACATACTATAGTATGTCGTCGAAATATTGACAAAAAACGACATACTATACTATGTCGTTCGAAAAATTGAAAAGAACGACATACTATATACTATGTCGTACGAAAAATTGAAAAAAACGACATACTATAGTATGTCGTCCGAAAAATTGAAAAAAATGACATACTATAGTGTCGTTAGAAAAATTGAAAAAAACGACATACTACATACTATATCGTCCGAAAATTTGAAAAAAACGACATACTATAGTATGTCGTATGAAAAATTGAAAAAAACGACATACTATTGTATGTCGTCAAAATATTGAGAAAAAACGACATACTATAGTATGTCGTCCGAAAATTGAAAAAACGACATAATAAGTATGTCGTTTTTCGAAAAAAAACGACATACTATAGTATGTCGTCCGAAATATTGAGAAAAAGCGACATACTATAGTATGACGTCCGAAAAATTGAAAAAAACGACATACTATATACTATGTCGTACGAAAAATTGAAAAAAACGACATACTATAGTATGTCGTCCGAAATATTGAGAAAAAGCGACATACTATGTGGTCGAAAAAAAACGACATACTATAGTATGTCGTCCGAAAAATTGAAAAAAACGACATACTATACTGTCGTTCGAAAAATTGAAAAAAACGACATACTACATACTATGTCGTACGAAAAATTGAAAAAAACGACATACCATAGTATGTCGTCCGAAAAATTGAAAAAAACGACATACTATACTATGTCGTCGAAAAATTGAAAAAAAACGACATACTATACTATGTCGTACGAAAAATTTAAAAAAACGACATATATACAGTATGGTCAAAAAAATAGAAAAAAACGACATGTCGTCCGAAAAATTTAAAAAAACGACATACTATAGTATGTCGTCCGAAATATTGAAAAAAACGACATACTATAATCTATGTCGTACGAAAAATTGAAAAAAACGACATACTATATATAGTATGTGGTCAAAAAATAGAAAAAAACGACATGTCGTCCGAAAAATTTAAAAAACGACATACTATAGTATGTCGTCCGAAATATTGAAAAAAATGACATACTATATATACTATGTCGTTCGAAAATGGAAAAAAACAACATATTATACTGTCGTCAAAAAATTGAAAAAAACGACATATGTACTATGTCGTCCGAAATATTGAGAAACGACATGTCCGAAAAATTGAAAAAAACGACATACTATACTATGTCGTCCGAAATATTGAAAAAAACGACATACTATACTATGTCGTCGAAAAATTGAAAAAAACGACATACTATACTATGTCGTACGAAAAATTTAAAAAAACGACATACTATATATAGTATGTGGTCAAAAAATAGAAAAAAACGACATGTCGTCCGAAAAATTTAAAAAAACCACATACTATAGTATGTCGTCCGAAATATTGAAAAAAACGACATACTATACTATGTCGTCGAAAAATTGAAAAAAACGACATACTAAGTATGTGGTCGAAAAATTGAAAAAAATGACATACTATAGTATGTCGTCCGAAAAATTTAAAAAAACGACATACTATTGTATGTCGTCGAAATATTGACAAAAAACGACATACTATACTATGTCGTTCGAAAAATTGAAAAAAACGACATACTATATACTATGTCGTACGAAAAATTGAAAAAACGACATACTATAGTATGTCGTCCGAAAAATTGAAAAAAATGACATACTATAGTGTCGTTAGAAAAATTGAAAAAAACGACATACTACATACTATATCGTCCGAAAATTTGAAAAAAACGACATACTATAGTATGTCGTATGAAAAATTGAAAAAAACGACATACTATTGTATGTCGTCAAAATATTGAGAAAAAACGACATACTATAGTATGTCGTCCGAAAAATTGAAAAAACGACATAATAAGTATGTCGTTTTTTGAAAAAAAACGACATACTATATACTATGTCGTACAAAAAAAAAAAAAAACGACATACTATAGTATGTCGTCCGAAATATTGAGAAAAAGCGACATACTATAGTATGACGTCCGAAAAATTGAAAAAAACGACATACTATATACTATGTCGTACGAAAAATTGAAAAAAACGACATACTATAGTATGTCGTCCGAAATATTGAGAAAAAGCGACATACTATGTGGTCGAAAAAAACGACATACTATAGTATGTCGTCCGAAAAATTGAAAAAAACGACATACTATACTGTCGTTCGAAAAATTGAAAAAAACGACATACTACATACTATGTCGTACGAAAAATTGAAAAAAAACGACATACCATAGTATGTCGTCCGAAAAATTGAAAAAAACGACATACTATACTATGTCGTCGAAAAATTGAAAAAAACGACATACTATAAACTATGTCGTACGAAAAATTGAAAAAAACAACATACTATATATAGTATGTGGTCAAAAAATAGAAAAAAACGACATGTCGTCCGAAATATTGAAAAAAATGACATACTATACTATGTCGTTCGAAAAATGGAAAAAAACGACATATTATACTATGTCGTCGAAAAATTGAAAAAAACGACATACTATACTATGTCGTCCGAAATATTGAGAAAAATTGAAAAAAACGACATACCATAGTATGTATTTCGGACGACTATGTCGTGCAAAAAATTGAGAAAAAACGACATACTATAGTCTGTGGTCGAAAAATTGAAAAAAATGACATACTATAGTTTGTCGTCGAAAAATTGAAAAAAACGACATACTATAGTTTGTCGTCGAAAAATTGAAAAAAACGACATACTATAGTATGTCGTCCGAAATATTGAGAAAAAACGACATACTATAGTATGTCGTCCGAAATATTGAAAAAAATGACATACTATACTATGTCGTTCGAAAAATGGAAAAAAACGACATGTTATACTATGTCGTCGAAAAATTGAAAAAAACGACATACTATAAACTATGTCGTTCGAAAAATTGAAAAAAACGACATACTATATATGTCGTTCGAAAAATTGAAAAAAACGACATACAACATACTATGTCGTACGAAAAATTGAAAAAAACGACATACCATAGTATGTCGTCCGAAAAATTGAAAAAAACGACATACTATATACTATGTCGTCCGAAAAATTGAAAAAAACGACATACTATAGTATGTCGTCCGAAATATTGAAAAAAACGACATACTATACTATGTCGTTCGAAAAATTGAAAAAAACGACATACTATACTATGTCGTTCGAAAAATTGAAAAACGACATACATATATGTCGTTCGAAAAATTGAAAAAAACGACATACAACATACTATGTCGTACGAAAAATTGAAAAAAACGACATACCATAGTATGTCGTCCGAAAAATTGAAAAAAACGACATACTATATAGTATGTCGTCCAAAAAATTGAAAAAACGACATACTATACTATGTCGTCCGAAATATTGAAAAAAACGACATACTGTACTATGTCGTCCGAAAATTTGAAAAAAACGACATACTATATAATGTCGTTCGAAAAATTGAAAAAAAACCACATACAACATACTATGTCGTACGAAAAATTGAAAAAAACGACATACTATATATGTCGTTCGAAAAATTGAAAAAACGACATACAACATACTATGTCGTACGAAAAATTGAAAAAAACGACATACCATAGTATGTCGTCCGAAAAATTGAAAAAAACGACATACTATACTATGTCGTCCAAAAAATTGAAAAAAACGACATACTATACTATGTCGTCCGAAATATTGAAAAAAACGACATACTATACTATGTCGTTCGAAAAATTGAAAAAAACGACATACTATACTATGTCGTTCGAAAAATTGAAAAAAACGACATACTATATATGTCGTTCGAAAAATTGAAAAAAACGACATACAACATACTATGTCGTACGAAAAATTGAAAAAAACGACATACCATAGTATGTCGTCCGAAAAATTGAAAAAAACGACACAGTATGTGGTCGAAAAATTGAAAAAAAAATGACATACTATAGTATGTCGTCGAAAAATTGAAAAAAACGACATACTATACTATGTCGTACGAAAATTTAAAAAAATGACATACTATATAGTATGTGGTCAAAAAATAGAAAAAAACGATATGTCGTCCGAAAAATTGAAAAAATGACATACTATACTGTCGTTCGAAAAATGGAAAAAAACGACATACCATAGTATGTCGTCCGAAAAATTGAAAAAAACGACATACTATAGTATGTGGTCGAAAAATTGAAAAAAATGACATACTATAGTATGTCGTCGAAAAATTGAAAAAAAACGACATACTATATATAGTATGTGGTCAAAAAATAGAAACGATATGTCGTCCGAAAAATTGAAAAAAAAATGACATACTATACTATGTCGTTCGAAAATGGAAAAAAACGAGATATTATACTATGTCGTCGAAAAATTAAAAAAAAAAATACATACTATACTATGTCGTCCGAAATATTGAGAAAAAACGACATGTCGTCCAAAAAATTGAAAAAAACGACATACTATAGTATGTGGTCGAAAAATTGAAAAAAATGACATACTATATACTATGTCGTACGAAAAATTTAAAAAAATGACATACTATATATGTATGTGGTCAAAAATAGAAAAAAACGATATGTCGTCCGAAAAAATTGAAAAAAATGACATACTATACTGTCGTTCGAAAAATGGAAAAAAACCACATACCATAGTATGTCGTCCGAAAAATTGAAAAAAAACGACATACTATAGTATGTGGTCGAAAAATTGAAAAAAAATGACATACTATAGTATGTCGTCGAAAAATTGAAAAAAAACGACATACTATATATAGTATGTGGTCAAAAAATAGAAAAAAACGATATGTCGTCCGAAAAATTGAAAAAAATGACATACTATACTATGTCGTTCGAAAAATGGAAAAAAACGAGATATTATACTATGTCGTCGAAAAATTTAAAAAAATACATACTATACTATGTCGTCCGAAATATTGAGAAAAAACGACATGTCGTCCAAAAAATTGAAAAAAACGACATACTATACTATGTCGTCCGAAATATTGAAAAAAACGACATACTATACTATGTCATCGAAAAATTGAAAAAAACGACATACTATATACTATGTCGTACGAAAAATTGAAAAAAACGACATACTATAGTATGTCGTCCGAAATATTGAGAAAAAGCGACATACTATGTGGTCGAAAAAAACGACATACTATAGTATGTCGTCCGAAAAATTGAAAAAAACGACATACTATAGTATGTGGTCGAAAAATTGAAAAAAATGACATACTATACTGTCGTTCGAAAAATTGAAAAAAACGACATACTACATACTATGTCGTATGAAAAATTGAAAAAAACGACATACCATAGTATGTCGTCCGAAAAATTGAAAAAAACGACATACTATATACTATGTCGTACGAAAATTTAAAAAAACGACATACTATATATAGTATGTGGTCAAAAAATAGAAAAAAAACGATATGTCGTCCGAAAAATTTAAAAAACGACATACTATAGTATGTCGTCCGAAATATTGAAAAAAACGACATGTCGTCCAAAAAATTGAAAAAAACAACATACTATACTATGTCGTCCGAAATATTGAGAAAAAGCGACATACTATAGTATGACGTCCGAAAAATTGAAAAAAACGACATACTATATACTATGTCGTACGAAAAATTTAAAAAAATGACATACTATATATAGTATGTGGTCAAAAAATAGAAAAAAAACGATATGTCGTCCGAAAAATTGAAAAAAATGACATACTATATTACTATGTCGTTCAAAAAATGGAAAAAAACGACATATTATACTGTCGTCGAAAATTGAAAAAAACGACATACTATACTATGTGTCGAAAATTGAGACAAAACGACATGTCGTCCAAAAAATTGAAAAAAACGACATACTATACTATGTCGTCCGAAATATTGAAAAAAACGACATACTATACTATGTCGTCGAAAAATTGAAAAAAAACGACATAGTAAGTATGTCGTCCGAAAAATTGAAAAAAACGACATACTATACTATGTCGTTCGAAAAATTGAAAAAAACGACATACTATATACTATGTCGTACGAAAATTGAAAAAAACGACATACTATGTATAGTATGTGGTCAAAAATAGAAAAAAACGACATGTCGTCCGAAAAATTTAAAAAAACGACATACTATAGTATGTCGTCCGAAATATTGAAAAAAACGACATACTATACTATGTCGTCGAAAAATTGAAAAAAACGACATACTATAAACTATGTCGTAAGAAAAATTGAAAAAAACGACATACTATATAATATGTGGTCAAAAAATAGAAAAAAATGACGTCGTCCGAAATATTGAAAAAAATGACATACTATACTATGTCGTTCGAAAAATGGAAAAAAACGACATATTATACTATGTCGTCGAAAAAGTATGTATTTCGGACGACTATGTCGTGCAAAATATTGAGAAAAAACGACATACTATAGTCTGTGGTCGAAAAATTGAAAAAAACGACATACTATAGTTTGTCATTGAAAAATTGAAAAAAACGACATACTATAGTTTGTCGTCGAAAAATTGAAAAAAACGACATACTATAGTATGTCGTCCGAAATATTGAGAAAAAACGACATACTATAGTATGTCGTCGAAAAATTGAAAAAAACAACATACTATATACTATGTCGTACGAAAAATTAAAAAAACGACATACTATATATAGTATGTGGTCAAAAATAGAAAAAAACGACATGTCGTCCGAAAATTGAAAAAAATGACATACTATACTATGTCGTTCAAAAAATGGAAAAAACGACATATCATACTATGTCGTCGAAAAATTGAAAAAAACGACATACTATACTATGTCGTTCGAAAAATTGAAAAAAACGACATACTATACTATGTTGTCCGAAAAATTGAAAAAAACGACATACTATACTATGTCGTTCGAAAAATTGAAAAAAACGACATACTATACTATGTTGTCCGAAAAATTGAAAAAAAACGACATACTATACTATGTCGTCCGAAAAATTGAAAAAAACGACATACTATACTATGTCGTTCGAAAAAATTGAAAAAAACGACATACTATATACTATGTCGTACGAAAAATTTAAAAAAACGACATACTATAGTATGTGGTCGAAAAATTGAAAAAAATGACATACTATACTGTCGTTCGAAAAATTGAAAAAAACGACATACCTAGTATGTCGTCCGAAAAATTGAAAAAAACGACATACTATAGTATGTGGTTGAAAAATTGAAAAAAATGACATACAACTACGATGTCGTACGAAAAATTGAAAAAAACGACATACATAGTATGTCGTCCGAAAAATTGAAAAAAACGACACAGTATGTGGTCGAAAAATTGAAAAAAAATGACATACTATATACTATGTCGTACGAAAAATTTAAAAAAACGACATACTATATATAGTATGTGGTCAAAAAATAGAAAAGAACGATATGTCGTCCGAAAAATTGAAAAAAATGACATACTATACTGTCGTTCGAAAAATGGAAAAAAACGACATACTATACTATGTCGTCGAAAAATTGAAAAAAACGACATACTATATACTATGTCGTACGAAAAATTGAAAAAAACGACATACCATAGTATGTCGTCCGAAAAATTGAAAAAAACGACATACTATAGTATGTGGTCGAAAAATTGAAAAAAATGACATACTATAGTATGTCGTCGAAAAATTGAAAAAAACGAATACATATATATAGTATGTGGTCAAAAAATAGAAAAAAACGATATGTCGTCCGAAAAATTGAAAAAATGACATACTATACTATGTCGTTCGAAAAATGGAAAAAAACGACATATTATACTATGTCGTCGAAAAATTGAAAAAAACGACATACCATAGTATGTATTTCGGACGACTATGTCGTGCAAAATATTGAGAAAAAACGACATACTATAGTCTGTGGTCGAAAAATTGAAAAAAATGACATACTATAGTTTGTCGTCGAAAAATTGAAAAAAACGACATACTATAGTTTGTCGTCGAAAAATTGAAAAAAACGACATACTATAGTATGTCGTCCGAAATATTGAGAAAAAAACGAATACTATAGTATGTCGTCCGAAATATTGAAAAAAATGACATACTATACTATGTCGTTCGAAAAATGGAAAAAAACGACAGTTATACTATGTCGTCGAAAAATTGAAAAAAACGACATACTATACTATGTCGTTCAAAAAATGGAAAAAAACGACATATTATACTGTCGTCGAAAAATTGAAAAAAACGACATACTATACTATGTCGTCCGAAATATTGAGACAAAACGACATGTCGTCCAAAAAATTGAAAAAAACGACATACTATACTATGTCGTCCGAAATATTGAAAAAAACGACATACTATACTATGTCGTCGAAAAATTGAAAAAAACGACATAGTAAGTATGTCGTCCGAAAAATTGAAAAAAACGACATACTATACTATGTCGTCCGAAATATTGAGAACAAACGACATGTCGTCCAAAAAATTGAAAAAAACGACATACTATACTATGTCGTCCGAAATATTGAAAAAAACGACATACTATACTATGTCGTCGAAAAATTGAAAAAAACGACATAGTAAGTATGTCGTCCGAAAAATTGAAAAAAACGACATACTATACTATGTCGTTCGAAAAATTGAAAAAAACGACATACTATACTATGTCGTACGAAAAATTGAAAAAAACGACATACTATAGTATGTCGTCCGAAAAATTTAAAAAAAACGACATACTATGTATAGTATGGTCAAAAAATAGAAAAAAACGACATGTCGTCCGAAAAATTTAAAAAAACGACATACTATAGTATGTCGTCCGAAATATTGAAAAAAACGACATACTATACTATGTCGTCGAAAAATTGAAAAAAACGACATACTATAAACTATGTCGTAAGAAAAATTGAAAAAAACGACATACTATATATAGTATGTGGTCAAAAAATAGAAAAAAACGACGTCGTCCGAAATATTGAATAAAATGACATACTATACTATGTCGTTCGAAAAATGGAAAAAAACGACATATTATACTATGTCGTCGAAAAATTGAAAAAAACGACATACCATAGTATGTATTTCGGACGACTATGTCGTGCAAAATATTGAGAAAAAACGACATACTATAGTCTGTGGTCGAAAAATTGAAAAAAATGACATACTATAGTTTGTCGTCGAAAAATTGAAAAAAACGACATACTATAGTTTGTCGTCGAAAAATTGAAAAAAAACGACATACTATAGTATGTCGTCCGAAATATTGAGAAAAAACGACATACTATAGTATGTCGTCGAAAAATTGAAAAAAACAACATACTATATACTATGTCGTACGAAAAATTTAAAAAAACGACATACTATATATAGTATGTGGTCAAAAAATAGAAAAAGACATGTCGTCCGAAAAATTGAAAAAAATGACATACTATACTATGTCGTTCAAAAAATGGAAAAAAACGACATATCATACTATGTCGTCGAAAAATTGAAAAAAACGACATACTATACTATGTCGTCCGAAAAATTGAAAAAAACGACATGTCGTCCGAAAAATTGAAAAAAATGACATACTATACTATGTCGTTCAAAAAATGGAAAAAAACGACATATTATACTATGTCGTCGAAAAATTGAAAAAAACGACATACTATACTATGTTGTCCGAAAAATTGAAAAAAACGACATACTATACTATGTCGTTCGAAAATTGAAAAAAACGACATACTATACTATGTTGTCCGAAAAATTGAAAAAAACGACATACTATACTATGTCGTTCGAAAAATTGAAAAAAACGACATACTATACTATGTTGTCCGAAAAATTGAAAAAAACGACATACTATACTATGTCGTCCGAAAAATTGAAAAAAACGACATACTATACTATGTCGTTCGAAAAATTGAAAAAAACGACATACTATATACTATGTCGTACAAAAAATTGAAAAAAACGACATACTATAGTATGTGGTCGAAAAATTGAAAAAAATGACATACTATACTGTCGTTCGAAAAATTGAAAAAAACGACATACCATAGTATGTCGTCCGAAAAATTGAAAAAAACGACATACTACAGTATGTGGTTGAAAAATTGAAAAAAATGACATACAACATACGATGTCGTACGAAAAATTGAAAAAAACGACATACCATAGTATGTCGTCCGAAAAATTGAAAAAAAACGACAAGTATGTGGTCGAAAAATTTAAAAAAATGACATACTATAGTATGTCGTCAAAAATTGAAAAAACGACATACTATAGTATGTGGTCGAAAAATTGAAAAAAACGACATACTATATACTATGTCGTACGAAAAATTTAAAAAAATGACATACTATATATAGTATGTGGTCAAAAAATAGAAAAAAACGATATGTCGTCCGAAAAATTGAAAAAAATGACATACTATACTGTCGTTCGAAAAATGGAAAAAAACGACATACTATACTATGTCGTCGAAAAATTGAAAAAAACGACATACTATATACTATGTCGTACGAAAAATTGAAAAAAAACGACATACCATAGTATGTCGTCTGAAAAATTGAAAAAAACGACATACTATAGTATGTGGTCGAAAAATTGAAAAAAATGACATACTATAGTATGTCGTCGAAAAATTGAAAAAAACGACATACTATATATAGTATGTGGTCAAAAATAGAAAAAAACGATATGTCGTCCGAAAAATTGAAAAAAAAATGACATACTATACTATGTCGTTCGAAAAATGGAAAAAAACGACATATTATACTATGTCGTCTGAAAAATTGAAAAAAACGACATACTATAGTATGTGGTCGAAAAATTGAAAAAAATGACATACTATAGTTTGTCGTCGAAAAATTGAAAAAAACGACATACTATAGTTTGTCGTCGAAAAATTGAAAAAAACGACATACTATTGTATGTCGTCCGATATTGAGAAAAAACGACATACTATAGTATGTCGTCCGAAATATTGAAAAAAATGACATACTATACTATGTCGTTCGAAAAATGGAAAAAATCGACAGTTATACTATGTCGTCGAAAAATTGAAAAAAACGACATACTATACTATGTCGTTCGAAAAATTGAAAAAAAACGACATACTATATATGTCGTTCGAAAAATTGAAAAAAACGACATACAACATACTGTCGCACGAAAAATTGAAAAAAACGACATACCATAGTATGTCGTCCGAAAAATTGAAAAAAACGACATACTATAGTATGTGGTCGAAAAATTGAAAAAAATGACATACTATAGTATGTCGTCGAAAAATTGAAAAAAACGACATACTATATACTATGTCGTACGAAAAATTAAAAAACGACATACTATATATAGTATGTGGTCAAAAAATAGAAAAAAACGATGTCGTCCGAAAAATTGAAAAAATGACATACTATACTATGTCGTTCAAAAAATG
>NW_026562663.1:0-60700 GCF_027474105.1 Poeciliopsis prolifica
ATATTTCACTAGGAGATATTCACTTGGTATTGGATCAAAATGAAATATTTTTGTCACTCTCATCATAAAATGAATTTTTTTCAAGCCGGTATAGCTTGTGATTTTGTAATATAATGGTATTCATATAATTCTGTCTCAAATCATGAAAATATCAGATATAAACAACATGTCAAATCATTGTATTCAGAGACTTATACTTGGATAAAGACTTTGTACTTTTATGTAAGTACAAAGTTCTTAGATAAAGTGTATATGAACTAATGTCTGAATTATATGTTCAACTTTATTTACTGCCTAAGCACCTCAGAATCCTGAGCAGGAAGATTTTAGTACTTTTAGAGTAGAACATGTTTATAGATTTTAAAATACTCTTGTTAGTTTATAAATCACTGAACGGTTTAGCACCACAATACATCAAAGATCTGCTGTTGTTGTTTACAACAAGAAAGTTACAGCAAAGAGGGGGAAAAAACTGCTTTATCTATGCAAAATCACAAAATGTAGTTATAAAAAACAGATGCCTGGATTATATGTTCAGCCTTATTAACCATGTATGCAACTCAAAATGCTGAAGAAAGGTTTTAGACTTGTGACTTGTGTTATTTCTATGGAATCACTTCTATATTCAGCCTGAAAGAGCGAGTGTATAGGAATGAGTGAGCAGACCAGAGCCAGACTGATCTGCTTGAACACACTGCTGTAAACACCGTCCTATTTGAGCTCTTCACAAGAAGCATGCAAAGATAATAAAACGAAATAACACAGAGATCTTAAGGAATACGGCCACCTCATGACAATAAATAAAAACTGAAAACAGAGAAGCACAGTATATGACAATTTATTGCAAATTGAGTAGAATCAAGGATGCCTTAGAAAAGAACATTTTGCCAATTTGAGCAATAATCTGAATTTGACTGCATTGCTTGATAACAACTATCAATTTGTAGTGGATGAACTGGACCATTAATCTATTAAAGGCCATGACACAACAAGGGCTGTGAATTGGTACTATATAATTAAACTGAATTGAATTAAAATTTATGATGTAAGTCTTTATCAAATTTTACAAATAGAGTAGATCTCGGCATCTACTCTACATCACAGCCTAATCTAGAGAAACTCATCCATGCGTTTATCTTTAGTCACATTGATTATTGCAACAGCGTCTTCACAGGCCTGTCCAACAAATCAATCCTCCAGCTGCAGCTGATCCAGAAGCTGCTGCTCCTGTTCTCACTAAAACCAGGAAGATAGAGACATAACAGCAGTTTTAAAGTCCCTCCACTGGCTCCCTATAGCTCAAAGAATAGATTTTAAAATACTCTTGTTAGTTTATAAATCACTGAACGGTTTAGCACCACAATACATCAAAGATCTGCTGTTGTTGTTTACAACAACCTTCCAGACTCTCAGGTTCTGGTTCTGGTTCTGTTCTGCATCCCCAGAACCAGAACCAAGAGAGGAGAAGCAGCTTTCAGCATCTATGCACCAAAAATTTGGAACAAACTTCCAGAAAACTGTAAAACAGCAGAAACCCTGACTTCCTTAAATCTCAACTAAAATGCACCTGTTTAGAGTTTAATTTGAAATGTAATCAATTAAAAATTTAATGATGGAATAATGTATTGTTTATTCTATGTTGCATTACTTTGCGTTTTTGTGTTTATAATGTAAAGAACTTTGAAATGCCTTGCTGCTGAAATGTGCTATACAAATAAAATTGGTTGATTGATTGATCTAATGTTGGTGAAATACAAAGCTTTAAAAATCTGCACAATGAATATAAGCACCACTGTTGAACTGGAAGAGGGTGTGTGTGCTAAAGCATGACTTGTTTCTAAATTTAGTACCTGGAAGAGGTTTCTGGTAGGCCCTAGTATGGCTCTTGTTTCTCCAGTGACAGCCTATCCCATCCAGGATCCCGGCATGCCTGAGAACTGTTGAAATGCACATCAGGTTTCATTACCAGCAACTACAACGGTAAAACTGTTGATCAACTATGGAGTTTATTACTGCCTGGACTGCAGTCTGACTGTTACCCTGTCTGAAAAACATAATTTTTCTGTATGTAAGTACATGTGAGGTTTTCTGTCTGTATTAATTATTGGGAGAGGGAAAACAGCTATTGAAAGACACAATTCTGTACCTTTGATTGTAAAGTTGCTGAAGTAGCTTCCATAATTTATGCTTTATAAAAAGGACAGTTTCTCTGATCTTTTTGAACCTGCAGAGCAGCTGTCAGTTTTGTTATATTAAAATGTCCTTTGGTCTTCCTCAAGGACATGACTGATCTGAAAGCATCCATCTGTTCTCTGTCACTCTTCTTAACTGCTCTGAACTCAGTGAGAGCAACACTATCTCATCTTACTGCGATCAGAGGGAAGGAAACAGTACGGAACCAAGACCAGTCAAATGCTCCCTGTTCTTTCATGTATGTCTTATGACTGGACGATACTTTGTTCCAGCTTTCTGTCCATTATTTTGAAAAACAACTAAAGATTGGACAGCGAACATCTTACATCTGTGCATTTAGATCTCAACACAGATACTCATTTTGATGCAATTGTAGACTGGATCATTGTAACAAGTCTTACCTCAGACTGTTATTTTAGATACCAAACAGTTGGAGAGCCTGTTTGGTATCTCATTAAAGGGACATGTCATGTCAAGAACAAAGTCAAAAAGTTCCTCCCATCATATGAAGGACCTTATCCAAATATTGCAACAATTATATAATGTTAAGAATTAAAAAGATGAAGAACTTGATCTTAGCTCGTTAATTAATTCTTAGTCCCGAATTCCTGTGTCTGTGTAAGTGTGCAGAGAGAAAAGAGCAATCATACGACGTCAGACTTCAGATATTCAGAGTTTTATCCAGAGAAAATCAATCCAAGAAGAACTTTACAATAAGCTTCTCACCTAGAGCAAAAGTCCAAGATATTACAAAACAGAGACAAAGAACTGAGTAAAAAAGACAACAGAAGATGCATCCTCCGGGAAAACTCTCACCCAGCACAAAGAGATTCCAACTTCTGCTGTAAACGAAATCATTTTATAGAATGCGTAATCTCATCATTTAAATATATGCATTAGGAGGTGTGTTCTTTTTCCTTTGTGTGGGCTGTCTCAATGTTAATTTTATTACCTCCTGCTAAAGAGCCCCCAAAGCAGATATACGGCAAACCCTTCTCGTATCAGCCGCTGTCCAGTTTGATATATGATTGCAGCTGCAGCGCTATCTCTGCCTCAAAATGTTTTCACAAGAAAGTAGTTTGTATTTTTAACCAAGCTTGCACACAATGTAATGCTAAATAATGACTATAAGTTTGGATCTAATAAGTAACTATTTAAAAACATGCTTAAAGAAATATAGTTAATTCTAATATAGATAAAATTATTTATAAAAAGTTTTAAGATCCTAGTGAACTTTTGAACCATGCTCAGGAATTTGTTAATTGCCTGGCATATAGGCTCCTTATCTCAAGAGATCCAAGGAGTCTAGCCCTATGTTTTCTGTTTCTTCTGTCTGATCCTCCTTTTAAGAATTTATCTGCGTTTCAGAGATTGAGCCGTTGTTTTTAGTTTCATCTAAATTTATATGAACCTAGAGTGTACTTTAACTTTCTATGTTATATTTTATATGTGTCAAAGCTATCCTGTGCAGTATTGTGCTAACTTAAAATTCTATGTCAACAATAACTAATGGCTTTGGACAAAATCAGTTTTCTTCCTTGGGTCAGTTTAAACAAAAAAGACAGATTAGATTTATGGAAAATCATATTAAAGGTCAAGTATTAAAATAACACATTCTATTATCACTTTTGAAGAAAAGCACGGTTTGGTTTGAAGAAGAAAAATGTTAGATTTCCCTTAAATAAAAAATGAATACCTTCATTTAAAGTGTCTTAAATGAAGGTATAAATACTATGATACTCTCAGACGTAAAGCTTATTCGTGTCCAATAACATCTCTGTTTTCATAAGCACACATACCACTAAGACATACTGAACTCAATGAAAACGACTCTACTTCAGAGACGGAGTTCTGGTCCGTCGGTTCGATTGCCTTGATGACATACAATGCTACCCACAAATTGTGCTGCCACATAAACTACAACTTGATGTGATGAGACAGATGCATGACGGTCAGTGGGTGGACATTTTGGTGTAGAGCAGACCCTGACCAGATTAATAACCCGATACTACTGGTACCATAAGAGGGAGGATGTTGCCCTCTGGCGTAAAACCTGTACCAGCTGTGCATCAAGGGCTCGATCCCAGAAGACACTGCAAGCTCCCATGGGAAAAGTCCAGGAAGGAGTGCATTGCAGTGAATATTATAGGACCACTAAATGAGTCTGAGCATGGAAACTGCTTTGTGCTTGTGATACGAGATTACTTTACAAACTGGACTGAAACATTTCCTATTCCAAACAAGTGAGCTGTGACCGTTGCCATTATCGTTGCTAGTGAGTGGGTGTGCCGCTATGGAATCCCTCAAGCACTAACACAGTGAACAGCAATTCACTGTGTTAGCAGTGAATTGCTAACACAGTGAATTGTAGACAAGACTCACACAACACCATTCAGGCCGCAGTCAGATGGTTGAGCATTTCAACGCAGTGGCGGAGCCAGAGGGGTGGCCGGGGTGGCACTTGCCACCCTCAACAGAGCCTTTGCCACCCCTACTGCCACCCCACTGGAAATGGTAATTTTAAAATATAATACTTATGAGATCAGCAAAGATTTGCCAGGAAAACTGTAATTTCCGACTGTCCCTGAAGGCAGCCCGACGCTGTTCATTGAGATGCATCCCTGCTCCAACACACCTGAATCAAATGAATGGCTCATTACCAGACCTGTTCAGAGCTGATCTCGGTCTGCTGGAGTAAGGCTGCATCTAAATGTTGCAGGACGGTAGCTCTCGAGGATTGGACTTGAACACTCCTAGAGTTACACCATCGAGGAGTTTTGCAGGTATTTACATTTTACCGCTCAGCAGTAACCACTGTTTCCTTCCTAATGAGAGGCGGCACTTGTCATACATTTGTAAAAAGAAAAAAAATGGTTGTGCACCGCTGCATAGTGCCTCGTTTATTATATTAGCCATGCTAGTGCTGATAGATCGTGTTTTAGACAGATTCTTTTAACATGTTTTAGTGACATGCTGCCCTGTAATGTTTTATATCTCCCAGCTCTTGCTTGAAATGTGTGGTAAGAATATGTGAAAAAAAAGTTTTATACTGACTGAAATGTAAGTAGGCTATGTCATATGAAAGCTTTGAATTATAACCTAACTAGTTATATTAATTAATTTTGAATGAAAGGAAACAAATATTTTTTCCTTTTGTTCCATGAAACGGTCCATTTGTATATGGAGCCCTCTGATAAAGCCTTGCTCACCCTTTGGCCACCCCTTGAAAAAAAGTCTAGCTCCACCACTGTTTCAACGGCACCCTCCAAAAGACTCTGGCTACTACAGCAGCTGCCATTGCGATTGGGACCTGATGATTCTTTATGCTGTTATGGCATACAGAGCAACCAAACATAGTGCTACAGGCTTCTCTCCAAACTTTATGATGTTGGACCGAGAAGTAAGTGAACCAGTGGACCTTGTGCCAGGTTTGCCTCCTGATCCGGAACACCCCACTGCTCCAGAGTATGTGCAGCAGATGCAGGAACAGTTGTTGGCTCACCAAATCCCTAGAGCCCTGGGAGACTCGGGGCTCTTCTCACAAGTGCAAAGAGACAGTACGATAAGAACTGCTGCTATACACAGAATAAAGTTGGAGAGCCTGTTTGGTATCTCATTAAAGGGACACGTCATGTCAAGAACAAAGTCAAAAAGTTCCTCCCATCATATGAAGGACCTTATCCTCTCCGGTTCTTTTACCGGACACAATAGAACCCAAGGTTCAAGGTGACCAGTTAAAGCGCTGCTGCAGCTGGGAGCCCTTGGACAACACATGGGTCTTGGTCCAAAGTCAACACTGAGAACCTATGGAGGTTCCACCACCAATCTTAAGAGGAGGACTTGGCAGACTGTGACCTGGACCTGCTTGTTCTCTGATGCAACCAGTGCTGGCTGTTTCCTGCTGCCTACCTCAACTGCATGGGTCCAAATCTGGATGTGTTCACCCCATCTTGCCCTTCCACTGTCAACCATGAGAATGGTGGGGGTGCGATGGGATATTCCCCTCCTTTGGGCACACCAGTTTGATGGTGTAGGCGTCGGTGCAGAGAACCAGACCAGTACGGCACATGGATAATTCCAAGTAGGGCCATGGATTCAGTTTAGGGTTCCAACTATTCTAGTAAGCTAAAATTATTCAACAAGGCCACATATATCTATTTTCTTTATTACTGTTCAATTGTTCAAACTTTTAAAAAAAATTAACCGATGAGCAAATGGTTATCTAAAAGAACATGTTTTGCTGTATGTTTTTCATACCTGATAGTGTTCAGTTTGTGTCCTGCCTGGTCATCATAAATGCCATTGAGTAATTTCTTTCCTCCTCTATGGCATGTAAAGCTTAATTTTGCAAATATAGCTTCACCTTACATGAGCTAAATATATCACTGGGATATGTAATTTGATACTATACCTCACCTATATGTAATGATGATTGACATAGCTATCTCTTGTTAGCTATAGGGATTGTGCATCAGTTTTATGGGTTGTAAGGCTGGAGTGGAATTATTGCTTAAATGCCATCCAGAGTGGGGGTACTGTTGCAGAAAGTGCCTCCACTATATGATGATAGCTCAGTAAGTGGTGTGTATGTTGAGTGTGGATGAGTGAGATGTGTGGCAGCTGTCCTCCAGTCAAAAGGGGATGCTGCGTGCTGAAACCCACATGCTAGCTTTATAGTGACCTTGAATGATTCAGTTCAACAGCCAAACATTTATGCTAGTGTCCTTGTGTGAAGCTGAGTTTCAACTTGAAATTAGTTTTGATTCTCCTGCTTGGCTTTGTATATTTCTGAGGGATTTTTTTGCTTCAAAACACCGTGTTTGATAATGTTTGATAACGTTTGATAAGACTAAAATTTCTCAATGTTTGATATTGCCTAGCAAAATGTTTTACATCAGGCTACATGGCTGCTATTTTAATATATGGATGAGCTCCTCTAAGTTGTAGTTGGTGATATGTTATTTTCTGCTGATCATTTATGTGACTAAAACAAACAATATTTTTAGATCAACTTCTAAGGTATGTGAACCTTCTGTTAAAGTCATTTGGAGGCTCAGAATCAACCCAGTACCGATCCACATTCTCAAGAGAGAAAAACTCACCTGACGTAAATTACATTTTTAGCTATTGGAGTAACGCTTAGGAGAAATTAATTTAATTTAACAACATGCATTATGAGTCATGTTGTGCTTTAAGTGGACCAGTATGCATTGGTAAGTTTTCATTTTTTCTGTTCAACGTACTAGAACTTTTTCCCAATGTAAGCTTAGCACTGAGACACATTCAAGTGTTGTAAAAACTATTAAGTCAGTCTTTTTCCTATTGCTTCACACTACACATGCGTTAAAAAACATATGTTTGCTCCTTACCCGTCAAGTGTTGGATATGACAACATGGGTGGACGGAGACATAATTGTGATATGGAAAACTATGGCTGGAAAGAGGGGTGAAATATTGTGGCTTCCCTGCCAAAATGGAAGACTTGACAGGCATGGCTTGCTCTCCTTCTGACCTGTAACTGGCGCGCTCTGCTTGCAGACAGAGGGACCAAGGCAGTCTGTCAAGTTTCCTGGTGAAGAGATGGAGCCAATGCACAGACCGTCAGTGTTGAACCATGTATGTTCCAGACAGATCAACAGGGTGTCAGGAGCCTGTTGATCAGAAAGGATGTCATCAGACTTCTACTCGAATGGAGTTTCCAGAAGAGGGGGAGTGTGTGGAGGTTCCTCCATCTTCTCCGTGTTAGTATTCCTTTCTTGAGTGTTAGTATTTAGTTAATGTTTTATATTGATAATATTTATATTGATATCACTTTTTCTTTGGTGATGGGTTTTTGGTATTAAGTTGTTTACTAGATTGGGTGCACACATTTTAGTAAACACTTGGTTTATTTAGAATATTAACTATTTTGTTTTTTGTTGAGTTGAAGGACTGGCTGGGAGGATTTGATTGTCTTGGGTCAAACCAGTAAATGGAACAAACCATTAGGGTGTGGGAAGCAGGGAATTTGAAGTGGAAGATTCCTCCTCTC
Source organism: Poeciliopsis prolifica (assembly GCF_027474105.1). Taxonomy (NCBI): domain Eukaryota; kingdom Metazoa; phylum Chordata; class Actinopteri; order Cyprinodontiformes; family Poeciliidae; genus Poeciliopsis; species Poeciliopsis prolifica. The sequence continues at coordinate 8,225 of NW_026562663.1, forward strand.
GTCCTATTGTTAAAATATTTATGGTGTTAGGTTGTTCTGTTTTATAGTTGTGTTAAAGTAAAATGTGATTTGAATTTGTTATTTATGTTTATGTATTGGTTGTTTTTGTTTCTCCCCTGCCCCTCCTTGTGTGTGTGTAGGCTAGCCTTTGTATATAAATTCCCCTGTGTGTTCATTGTGAAGAGTCAGTTTTTGTTTTGAGTTGGTATGCTTTAGTTGATTTTTTTTTTGGGGGGGAGGCATTTTTCTTATATTTCTTTTGAGATTTGTTGTAAAAAGAAATCTTTGTTAAGCTCTTTTGAAAAATTAAATAGTTACTTTTTTTATATGCCTTTGTCCTTGGTTTTGCTGGTTGGACCATCACAATAACATACAAGGATGTATAAGTATTCTTAGCCCCTGAACTCTCTCAACTTTGGCTACAACTGAATCACCAGTATGCTGTATTTAAGGAAAATAAATAGTGTCTATTTACTAAGCAATGTTGCTATGACTGAGGCTATTAAAAAATTCAAAACCTTTAGGAGGGTCTTTTGTGCTTTTTTTGACGTAGCAGCCCCCAAAATCTCCCGATGGTATTAACCTCTCCTAACCGCTCCAGCACTGTCAGTTGAGACAGTGCTGGAGCACAATGCCCATGCCCTTTTTTAAAAGTCTTCACTGTATTTTCCAGTGGTACCATGACAAGGGAAAAAACTTTTACAATCTGAGATGCACAACAAACTTGACAGAAATGTGTAATACATAATTAACCCCTTAACCTGCACCGGAACGCCCTCATGCTGTTTTTCCATTGTATTTTCCGGGGCTGAGATTTAAGGGTTTAAATTCCATTACGATGCTTTTATTGGGCAACCTAGAGTCCCCGCCCCCTCCTCCTATGATTGACACCACATTTGACCAATAATGTTATGAAATGGTTTTTCGTGCCAATAATATCCACAGAGCGATTTGAGCTCATTTTCACATGTCTTTATAGAGCTTTGGAAAGTGGCATCACTGCTGTAGATGTACTCTGCAGCGAAGGATATGAAGGGATATGGGCGCCATTTTGAGGGGCCATAAACATAACCAGCAAAAATGACTTTCTTGCAGATTTTTGGAATCCTAGTTTCTTATAATTATTTAGTGATGGTACAAGGTTAGATGTAATGTCCGATCACATGACCAAAATGGTAAAAAATTGCAAAACGGACTTTTGTTTCACCGTTTTCCTGCCTGGAGAAACAACGTGGCGATGGAGTTAAGCTAACAGATCTAACAAAAGGGAGATGAATGTCCTGGGTATCAGTGGTGAGACTTCCTGATATTATGTTCTCCAACATCCCAAGATACCAAAAAGTTTGATCCAGACATGTCCATTCAGGTGAGTGTCTAAATTTGCTTTGTTGATGTTGTGTCATCATGCTTTGCTATGATTTTGTCCGGGTGTATTCATGTTTAGTTATGTTGAGTTCATTTAAGTGGCTCAACCTTGTTAAGGTCGTACTTTATTGATCCATTGGGAAGACTCCCTCAGGAAATTGAAGTTACCAGCAGCTTACAGGCAGAAAGGTGGCACACAGTGAACAAAATACAAAAGAATACAACAAATACAAATTAAATACAAAGGTACACACTAAATGTCAGTAGGCAAAACCCTAAATTAAGCAGAAATAAGTAAGGAGTAAGAATATAAATAAAATATAAATACAACACAAAAGAAAATATAGGAATTTGGAGGATAGATTGACCAGTGATATGATATTGCACTATATGGTTTGGCCTGATAAGTGTGAATATTTGCAGAAAAATACAAGGGGTCACTACTCCACTATTCTTCCCTCTGTCCTGTGTCACCTCCCACCCTCCAGTGAGAAGTTGTACAGTCTGAAGGCGTGGGGGACAAAGGAGTTCTTGAATCTATTGGTCCGGCACTTGGGAACCAATAGATTCCCAAGTGCCAGAAGAGCCTGTCACTGAACAGGCTCCTCTGGCTGCTGATGACGGCATGTAGAGGGTGGCTGCTATCGTCCATGATGTCCAGCAGTTTGTTCAGTGTCCTCGCCTCTGCCACTGTGACCAGAGTCCGCTTCACGCCGACCACAGAGCCGGTACGCCTGATCAGTTTGTCCAGTCTGTACGTGTCCTTCTTGGATGTGCTGCCTCCCCAGCAAACCACGGTGTAGAAGAGGACACTGGCAATCACTGACTGGTAGAACATCCACAGCAGTTTGCTGCAGATGTTAAAGGACCGCAGTCTCCTCAGGAAGTACATCCTGCTCTGCACCTTCCCATACAGGTGGCTGCTGTGTTTTGACCAATCCAGTTTACTGTCCAGCCACAGCCCAAGGTACTTGTAGGAGTCCACGGCCTCAACCTCAGTTCCCTCTAGTACAACTGGTCTCGGCTTTGGTCTGGACCTCCCATAGTCTATAACCAGCTCCTTCGTCTTAGCGGTGTTGAGTTCTAGATGGTTTGTGTGGCACCAGAGAGCAAAGTCCCTCACCAGACAGCGATATTCCTCCTCTCTGTCGTCCCTGATACATCCGACTATGGCTGTGTCGGACTATTTTAGTCCGAGTTTTGTCAGTGGACATCGAGGTTCTTCCATTCTTGTGAAGTAAACAATTTTACTAGTGTTTATCAAATGTACAGAATGAATACTAATATGTGTTCTGATATGTCCTCTTCAAGGCAAAACGACATATGAAATGGATGAGCTCAATCCAGACTAGGTTCCAGCGCTGAATCTGGATCACTGCGAGGTAAACGCCACAACATCGGACCAACATGAGTCAAAGAGGCGATACAGCAAGACCATGATGGATCAACAACTGGGTGAGCAAGTTACAGAGATTGTTTTCATTATAAAACACAGTAGTGGTGGCTATAGAAGAGGAGCAAGAGGCTGAGGAGGAAACCCCAGCAGAGGAGCTCAGCAAGGCTGCTCCGAAGAGCAACATGAACCATTTGTGTTGATGAAATGAATCATATGTTAGGTAAAAATTTGATACCTAAAATATTTCAGGTAATAAACATATATGTAATGAAAGATTTTATTTTTAAATTAACATTTTATGTGATTAAAGTAAACAATTATTTAATCTGACATTTTGCAGTAGACATTTAATGTAAACAATCAAACCAAATGAAAGAGCCCATCTTTAAACATTTAATGTAATCAAACAGTTCAAAGTAAACAATAAAGGTTATGAAATAAATCACACTTTAATATTTGTTGTATTTAGCATATTTCAGGTAAGAAGTGAATATGTAATGAAATAGATCCTGGCCTAGAATTTTATGTAATTGAACATTACAGGTAACAAATGTTATGATCGTCTGAGGTAATACATTTTATGAACATTGTTTAAAAATATTTGTAAAATATAAAATTAGTTAAAAAAAGAGGGGTTAAATGTAATAAAGATGAGTGTGCTTCATCTATACAGTAGAACAATTTCATATTGATTATGAATTAATCAGGCCATGATTTGGAAGCTATTTAAGAAAACGTTTAATAGTAAAGTTATTTAAAATATTGAATATGATTTAAAATTTAATAGAGGCTAGTGCCTCGTGTAATTATCACTTTTTGTATCAGTTGGTCACAAGGCAAGGCAGCAGTGTTTGGTTCAGAAATTGACGGTATGAGCGCTAGAGGAGGAATTAGCATTCATAAATCGGGTCAATCTCGAGCTAAATGCCCCTTACACCGCGGAGCGCAGATATCCAATATCCAACTTGTAAACAACTTCACTGCGGTCGGTAACACAATGTAAATGGCGAAATAACGTTTGTTTTAGTCTGTGGCCTCAAAAGACTGCACCGAGCAACGTAAGCTCCGGAGCGGAGACAACAACAACCACCTATCATTTTAGTCTAGCTTAAGCTAACCGGAATATTTACAACTCTCTTGTTCATATACTGACATTTCTTACCTTCTGTCTCTTTGAAAAGGTTTTCTTCGTCTATACAACATCTTTGTCGAAAGAGAGAGCATGTGACCCCTGTCTTGGCTTCACTTCACTGGCTGCCTGTTTATTTTAGGCTCTGTTTTAAAATTCTTATGTTTGTTTGTTTTTAAATCGCTGCACAATCTTGCCCCGGCTTGCCTCACTGAGCTTTTTCACACTTACATACCTTATCGGTATCTAAGGTCTGCAGATCAGTTGGTCTTGGAGGTACCGAGATCTAGACGGAAGCTCAGAGGGGACAGGGCTTTCTCTGTCGTGGGTCCTAAGCTATGGAATGACCTGCCTTTGCAGGTTATAGAGGCTCCTTCACTGTCCATTTTTAAAGCTCGTCTTAAAACCCATCTATTTTACTTGGCTTTCAACTCCAGCGAGATCTAGTTTTACATTGTTTGTTTTAAACTGTAAGAGTTTTTATTTGTTTTTATCTATTTTATGTACAGCACTTTGTATCAGCTGTGGTTGTTTTAAAGTGCTTTATAAATAAAGTTGGTATGGTATGGTCTCTCTCTTCTGTTTTGAGCCCAGGAGTTTTTTTCTGCCGCCCATCTTTAGCTCCCTGTGCTCAAGTGTACGGAGCCCCCTTGGAGACATGGGGACTTTTTTTCTTTTGCGTTCCCTCGCATCGCAAAGGTTTTGCGAGGGAACGCAAAAAATAAATAAATAAAAAATTCCCCATGTGCCCTTGGGAGCTCGTACGAGTGTACTTATACAATTCAAATTTAAAAGAAAGAAAAGAAACGCGCCTCAGTTCATTGTCGAAGCTGTGTGAGAAGAGAGAGCAGCTGGCAGGAGGGCAGGGGCAGCTAGTCAGTGCTGTCCCTGTAACGTAGTTAATATTGTACAGAATTCCACTTGTCTTTACTTCCAAGTTTGGGTTCAGGTGTAATGGGTGAAACAGCACCCCCTCCTGGTGGTTGGCAATGTTAAATATAGTGAACATGGATATCTCGTTGCCAGTTCATGAGAGATGGGCGCGAGGTAGGTTCACTGGGAACATTGTAACGGTCCTGTAAAATGTTCTGTTAGTTTGTTGCTAACATAAAATACTATTCCTCGTAAGGTGCTGTACTGCCGGTGATGAACCTGGTCCCTGATTATTTTATATCCTGTTTCATACAGATAAACTACATCTTGTATCATCCGGTCTCCTGGTCCATATTCACACAACGCAGAGTACTGACGAACAGCCATAATAATTAAAAAGGTTACATCCCTCTGCTATTGATAATTTCATATACAAACAGCGGGTAAGTACATAAAATGCTGACGACAAAAAAATTCTCCACATCGTTTTTGCGCTCCCTCTAGTGCAGCGCCCCTATGCGTTGCATATAGTGCATTCCCTACTGGCGACATACTGGCTCTGCTCATCATTCAACCTTTGTCATTTGTGGAGTGATACTGACCCCAAGTGGCCAACGACTGAAATACTTTGTAAACTGACTGCTGACATACTTAATATTATTAACAGAAATGAATAAGTATTTGTACTATAACAATGACGCATTTCTTGTGCGTATGCATGTTTTACATTAGGGCCAGGTGATGAACTTCTCAGAGCTCTGTTAAAAGCCTGGGAAATTGATTTCAAACCTAACCCTACTTTAAATGTCTCCACAACTCCCTCTGTAACCTGCTGTGTTCCTTGGTCTTCATGATGATGTTTGTTCTTTATTGTTATTGAACATACTTCAGAAGTCTTCTAGGAAAAAACACACTGCTGGAATGTTTGCTGATTAGTTGGCTCCTGAAGAAAAACTAGCTGTTGCACTAGCTGTTATTTCAGGTCACCAAATTAAGCACTGAATCCAAGTGTAACTCATACTTTCCAGATTTTTCTTTGTCAAAAATTTTTGAAAACCCTGCAGGAATTTATACTTCATCGCTTAGTGTTGATTTTTTACATAAAATTCTGAGATACATCAAAGTTTGTAATTGAAAGGAGAGGGAAGAGGAAAAAACTTGACTGAGATACACATACACATACAAATCATTGCAGCTGTTCACTTAGGAAACTTCATCTTCAATGACATTAGTAGCTTAGTTTTTCTGGTTTGCTCTTGACCCTTAGACCCCACTTTTGTCTGACTTCATAAGAGCATGTCTCCATGCCAGCAGCATGGTGAGCTCCCGGTTGAAGAAATTTCAGAGAATAAAAGCAGTGAGGAGCTGAGCATGGAGGATAATGGTGGAAGTGTATTTTGGTGGCTCTGGGAATCTTTCCTGGGAGTTTCACCTGAGGTACAGAAGACTACAGTTGAAACTCTCTCACTATTTCTCTGTACTACTGAACTCTTTAGTTAATTTCTTCTCATGTTGGTGTTCTTTGTCAACTGAAGGTCAGCTGCCACATTGAATATGGGCTAGACATGGCATAGACAAGGCTGTATGTTTAGGAAACATAATTAAGAAGTGAGTGAAAAGAAACTTGAAAAACAGATGAGAGCGCTCACAATACTCCCAATTCTCCTTCCTCTGAAAGCTGCATGACTAAACTTTGTTCTGGGTTTCTTTGCTCTCTTTGTTACTTTCACCTCCTTAACCTGTTCCAAAATTTGTACGGACAATTCCTTCATTCATTGCTTGTACATCTCTTCTGTTGCTACTGTTTTCAGTTCCATTGTTTGAGGCAAGCAGCACATGCGTCAGTTATTTTTTCTTCCTCTAGATGGCACTGTCAGGCAGGGATTGTAGTTTGTTCAACTGACATTCATTGAATGAATGTCAGTTGAACATTCACTGAATGAAACCTAATTTTTTTCTCTTGGTGTTAGAAAGCAGAGCTTGTTGTTTCAGAGGAGAAGGAAGTAGTGACTGGCCTAGGTGCTGGTCAGACTGCAGAGGATGGAAAGGTAACACAAGAACATTCTTTGTCCTTTTGATTGGTTTCAGCAGGATACATCCAGTCATCAAATTTTGTCAAAAGTTTTTGTAAACCATGTAGGAATTTTCCATTGTCAAATCCTAAAAGTGGTTCTGATGCAGTAACAGAACCAGACACCGATTCTGATTTATTTGGTCCCGTAATGCTTGGTTGAACATTGGCCAAACAGGCCAATCTTTTATTGTGCATCTCTACAATAAATAGAGATGCACAGAGAATTCAGAGTTCAGCTTGATCAGTTTAGACCATGAAGGCTGAAAATTTGCTGTGGTTTGAGCTTTTAATATCTGTCATTGTTGACAGACTTTCTGCCCTGTTACAAGTGGCCTTAAAACATAGGTAAAGAGACGGACTCGACAGGCAGCCCCTTTACGCTGATTTGCAGAAACATGAACTGGTGTTGTTGCTCCAGTTCACAAACACATGTAGTAGTGTTTGTGAACTGGAGTGTGTGATGTTGCCATTAGAGATAGTTTGTGAAGCCAAATGTTTAAACTAATTTTTATTTCAGATCATATTTATATATATATATAGATGTCCTTAATCGGCCATTTGTGGCAGAATGCATAGAGAAAACTACTCATTAATGAACTGTTGAAATATGCATACATAGTTTTCTCTGGATTCACTGGGTATTTCTTGAACATCTTTTTACATTGATGTAATTTGCCACTATGTTGCTTTGATTTAATTGCTAAAATAATATTTAAACACACAACTGTTATCTTGAAAATTCTATTTATGAGTCTGTCACATGGTTTAAAAGGCAGCACACAACCTTTGTGGTGTGAATATTTGAATGAAATCATTTATTGCGATCCAGTCTGGAAGAGGCACACTATAGCGCACAGAGAAAGAACCTTTAGCCTAGGGTAGTGTCTTGAGTGACAGTTCTACTTGAAAATAGAACCAAACCAGATAGTGGCACATACCACTGTTGTGTTTCACCATGTAGGAATTTTTTGGCACTTAGTTGATGCATAGCTTTCTAAGCCCTCACTCAGAGCTCCATGCCACTCAGTTCAGGTTTGATTTTTGAATGCTCACGTGTTTGAAATATTTCCATCTTTATTTCAGATGTATAAATGAGCAGATCTTAGAGGTTTGTCTCTGTGGATTTTTGTTAGAACTGTTTTGTTAAGGGAACTGCTTACATTTTCTGTGGAATACACAATGAGCTATGCTAACTGTGCTGATAATGCATTAGTAACTACAATATAATTACTCTATTGTAAAACTTTGTTCTACAAAGACTCTCAATCTCTCACACAACTGGTGTGATATTACTTTGGCATCTGTTATAACATATTTAATATTTACTCACACCAGAAAGCTTAGACGTACATATTTTAAATCATAAGTTAAATCTAAAACTGATAGAAAATTTTACAAATACTAGAAGCTAGAAATCAGCCTGAAATCTTCTGTCAGTGCAGGCGCGTACAGAGGGGGGTGCTTTGGGGGCTTGAGCACCTGCCCCTTTTGCTCCATGGCCCCAAGTGCCCTTTTGGTGTTTTTTTTTCCTTACACATGTACTACAATTATTACTATATTACTATTATTACTATTATTATTATTATTACTTTGCAAGAAAAACAACACAATAAGCCCTCCGGTCACATTGTTACCTTTGACCTTTTGCCCGTGACGCACGACGCACTTGCCTCTCGCGCGGTGAGATAAGGCGGCTAACTGCGGAGCTCAAGCTAGCGACGTTCCAGATTACAAAACAGCTTTTGGTGAACTGAAAAAAAATATTTTTGGTGAAAACACTGGAGTCGGCTTGCTACTTGTCAGTTAACGGAAAACGTTAAATGTTGTATCGTTTCTCCTTCAGCACGGAGTCGCGGTTTAAGCAGAAATGAAATATAACAAGACAGGCGTCTTAGAGAATATAAGTCTCTAAGTCCGCCTTTCTCTGAATAAACTGAGCGGGAGGAGACAGACAGGTGAGGAAAAGCTGTTCTTATCTATCGATCCAGTATTTTTATCATCAGACATTAGGCTGTTGTTGTGCTATGAGCTAGCTGCTAGCTAATGACTTTGCTAGCAAAGCAAGGTAACTATAGCTTCCCTGTATTGTTAATGACAGCAGTCATTCTTCAGTATTACTTATGCAATAGGGGCACACCGCCCGTCCAAAACCTATCATCTCCATAATGGATATATGTCCGATTTTCTAATTTTCTTTGGTGAATGATGTATTAGGTAAATGTATCTTGAAGGAGAATTTAAATAAAAGTCCAACAAGGATATTCATTTAGAATTAAAAATAACTCATCCTGAACTACCATGATAGATATAATGTATGTAATAATCAAACTGTTTCTGTCCAATAAAAGCATTTCATTAATGAAGGAGCAAACATAAACTTTTATTTGCACACATCAGAAATCTTTGGTTTTGATTTTAGGCTCTCCCCAGACCTCATGTGAGAATCACAAGCAAAACTTTGAATAGCAAGCAAAGATTTCTGACATGCGCAAATAAGTTTGTTTGTTTTGCAAATAATTTTTTTAAGTCATGAGATAAAAAATTGTGATTTCAGTTTAAAAAAAAATTTAAGTTAAACTTTTTTTGTTGAAAAAAATGTTACAATTCAAAATGTCTTGATCACAATTTTATATTATTTAATTGAGGTTAGTATTTGAATTGAATAATTGTGAAACAAATTGAACTCCATAGGAGAGGTCTCATTTCTCTTAAATTAATATTGTTATGCTATGGACTGAAAAACATATTGGTTTAAACACAAGGGTAAAGAATTGGTAGTGTGGTTTATTATAGTGTTCTGATCATAATTCTTTGTTTTGCTTTTTTCAGTTCAAAGACGCCACGTAAAGAGAGACGTCAGAAACAAAAAAGAAAGGCAGTGGATTGTTGACCAACTGGGTCAACTGTACCAATCATTCACAGTGAGGTTGTTAACATTCTTCAAGACATGACCAACAGAAAACTGTTGCTATGAACAAAAGAGAACAAAAACAGCAAAAAATGCTTAAAAGTTTGAAATTTGTTTTTAAACAGTTAAAAGGCAAGAGACTGAAATAAATAAGACTTCACTCAACACAGAAAAAGAAAAAGAAAAGAAAAGAGAAACTGACAAGAAAAAAAGAAGAGGAAAGATTGAAGAAAATGTACATAGGTACTTACAAAATACACTAAAACACAAATAGAGTAGTCTTTTCTCATAGTGACATACATTAATTACATTTTTGCTTTTGTTTTTTTCCTGCAGTTCCACGTTAAAGTTTGATGCAGCTCTGTTTTTCTGAATGGACCGTCTTCATCTCCACTGCAAGTACAGCAACCCAAGCAGATGTTCTTTGATTGTATGTCTCACAATTTTGTAATCTATCATTGTTAATTAAACTCTGAGAGCTGTGTGACTTTGTTAATATTCTGTCCTGAAATGTGATTTGATGTGCCCTTTTTTTTTTTTTAGCACCTGCCCCTTTACTAGTCTCTGCACGGCCCTGTGTCAGTGCATCTTTAATGATAAGCTAGCACAAAATTAACTCTTAACACCTGGCCACAAAATCCTAATCAACAACATATGAGAAGATTTTTTGGGGTGTATTTTGACTGATCTGATCCTGTACATGTTTCTTCAGGATATTGAGAGCTCTACTGACACTGCAGAAGCAAGTTCATCTGAAGCTTTGACAGAAGCTCTGGACCCAGGGAGAACCCAGGGAGAACCCAGTCCTTGTTGGTAAACACAGCCTCCATTGTCAACTTCTCCCAGTCTGACTCTAGGCCCCAGCACAGATGTGTAGTTTCCTAGATGTAGCTTTTCCTGTCAATGTCTCAAAAATATATGATGTTCCTAAGAGATATCTTTTATTACACTAGAACCTATGAATTGTCATTTCCCTTCAGAAACCTGTTGCAAACCATCCAGCCTTTTTTTTAGAAACCCTGTTACAGGTCAACCTGCCAACATTCTGTACATCTGTATTTAATATACATACAATCATCCATAAAACTGTGTCTCAAGTTTTATTAAGACCTGTGGAGCTCTTTCTTGTAAAATTTTTGTCAAATTACAATGACATTTTCAAGAATTAATTTTTGTAAAGGCTTTAAATCTAACTTAAGCTGAATGTAGAAAACTGTTCTGCATTTAAAATCCTCGCATTCACAGAAAGGTTTCTTTTTGTCTTCTGACGCAAAAGCTCATGGTTTCTCTCCATTATTAAAAAAAAGCTTTTGCTGGAAACCTTTTCTACATTTTACACATTTTTCGACTTCCAACTCTGCTCTTAGAGACCAGCCTCCGTTTTTCCTTTAATATTTCCATGAATTAATTTTGGTCTCCATTGGAACTTGCTTCTGTTTTTGTTTTTGTTTTAATGCCAACTGTCTTTGAGTCTGTGACTAAAGCAGAGGTATATTACCAAAATCCTCTTTCAAATAGTATAGCACATTACATACAACTGTCTGGAATAGTGTGAAACATGACACATCTATAACATTCAATTGTTGAAGCTCACAAGATTGGATAATTTGGGATAATGCCTTCAGAAAAATTAGTGATTTGGGGGAAAACCTGGAACTCAATCACTTTCAGACTTTATGGAATTAAGAGTTTCCTGAATTTTAAAATGTGGTTTAATCTGGTAAGGGGTTCTTCAATACTTTAGTGACCAACTATTGCCAGCTACCCCATTGGAGAGTGACTTTTAGCCAAGTCTTTCAAATTAAAATGCAGTTTTAAGTTTATTCTTACATCTCCCTGATCTGTCAATGTAGAATTAGTTAGAATCCCAGAATTCTTAGAGAAACATGCATGTCAACCCTGTCAGGGCAGGTAATAAGTAATGTGGACATCCTCTCTGAAGAGGACTGAAATTGAAGTAGATGTGTGCTAGAAGATTTCTTGTCTTCCAAGTTTCTGAGCACAGTATCTGCAACAGGCGTTTAGTGGATTGAAGGTTTCTGTGGCACCAGACAAAGGAAAGTGCTGTGATGGAGCGAGTCTTCTGTCTTGTTGTAAGTCTTCTTCTCTGAGGAGATGCAATGTCAGACACTGAGAAAAGATTCATGGAAATGTATTTTAGACTTAATTTTTATAATGTTATAGACCGCTTACAATACTAATACCATTATGAATTTTAACCTTTTTATTTGTCTGCAGAGTTTTTTTTGAATGCATCTACTATATGTGTTTGTGAATTAATACACAGGAATATGCTGTTTAGTTAATGAAATACTTTCTCAGCTAAGTTAACATCTCAGCTACTACTATTCCAAACAGATCCCTGATTTATGACAAACCATCTGATAGATTTTCTCTGCTTTTTGATTGTTGCCATGAAAATGCAGTGGTTTCACCTGATAACTGCTTTATAAACAATAAATAGATATCTGATACAGATATCTAAATTGTTGTTTTTGACAACATGTGGGTTTCAGTTGACAGCTGTTGGTTATTACGCAATAGCCAGCCCCGCCCTAATCCGCACAACTCCTCTGGACTGACTACTGACCAGCTCTCCATCTAACGGGTCCGGAAAGTTCCTGAAACCTGGGTATTACCCTGCAGAAGGCCTGAGAGGGACAATCTGGCTAAGCTGGTGTGGAGAGAGACTCGTCTAGCTCTAACTACCTATATCCAGAAGTTATGACCCTTGAGATCTATTTGGGTTGAGAGTGGAGCCTCAGTTGAATCAGGAGCCAAAGTTATTCCAGCGGAGTGTCAGCTTGTCTTCCCTCTGGGTCCGGTGCGAAGCTCCTCTGTTGGTTTCCTTGGCCTGCTGTTGCTCGATCCACTTGCCGGGGACGAAGAACCCCAGCTCTCCGTTCCTTCGCATATTTATATTCTTTCCTCCCGTTGTTGCGTGCGGGGAGCGGATTACATGGTTTCTCAAGTATGTGATTACTTCATACCAGGTTCTGTTGGACCTCAGTGCATCTTTTGACATATTGCTGAATGGACTGGAGAGTTGGGTTGGACTCTCCAGTTCGGTGCTCGACTGGTTTGAATCCTACATAAAGAACAGGAATTTCTTTGTTTCAGTTGGAAACTTCTCATCAAAGAGGTCAAAGGTCACATGTGGGGTACCCCAAGGTTCAGTCCTAGGACCCCTCTTATTCAATATTTATATTCTCCCACTAGCTCAGGTTATAAAAGGTAATAATATTAGCTACCACAACTATGCGGATGACACACAGCTCTACATTACAATGTCACCAGGTGACGCTGAACCCATCCAATCACTGAATAAATGCTTAGAGCAGATAAATATGTGGATGTGCCAAAACTTTCTCCAACTGAACAAAAATAAAACTGAAGTCATTATTTTTGGACCTAAAGAGGAACGATCTAAAGTCAATGCACAGCTTCAGTTATTACAACTAAAAACTAACAATCAGGCCCGAAACCTGGGAGTAGTGATGGACTTGGACTTGAACCTCCAGAGCCACATAAAGACAGTAACAAAATCGGCCTTCTATCACCTGAAGAACATCTCCAGGATTAGAGGACTAATGTCTCAGCCAGATCTAGAGAAACTCTAGAGATCTAGAGAAACTCATTCATGCGTTTATCTTTAGTCGCATTGATTTACTTGAGATTTCCTTCAAATCTCAAGTAAAAGGCCCGTTATGATCTGTTTTCTGCATAAACCCTGGACAGATCTCACCTCCTCACACCAGTTTTTATGACACAGCAGCAGAAACTTCACATTACATGCGTGTGTTGTTCCTGCTTCTGTTCAGTCGTTTTCATGTGTTTCTATGTAAAACAAAATGAAGACAATAAATATTCTGCAGTGATCTACTTGTCAGTGTCTTCCTTTCCTGTGTTAGGAGCTTTTGAGACAGCACTGTAAAGTTGTGCAGACTGTTGTACTCTAGACACACAGTTCACACACATCCTGGAGATACTGCAACAGGGAAACTGTTAAATCTAGAAGTCCTAAAAACCTGAAGAAGCCTTCTATCAACACACGATTTATTCACACTGTCTGACATTACATTCAGAATACATTTTTACATAAAAAGTATTCAGCCCTTTGGATATTTAACCCTTTTATTGTTTTCACAATCAAGTTGTCAAAAATTAGCTTTTTTGACAAAAAATTCTTTAATGCTAATATGCCAACATTGTCATTGTTTTCATATCTACAAAACAATGACAATCAAAATGGAAATCTGAACACTAAATTTAGCACGGATATTAACACCCTATAAAGTGTGTGAACTTACTCTGACTTAATTCAACAGAGGTCCAGTTGCGAGTATTCTTGCAATGAGTGGAATGGAGATCATATGACTGCAGAAAGTATGCAGACTTCAGACACTGTAGAGCCATCCACACTGATTCCAGCCAGAGGTGTCCACTTACTTATTTTATGTTAAATATTTTTAAGTAATTGCCATTATTTTGAAGAAATCAGATTTCATTTTGACATTAAAATTGCTTTTGTCCAAAAAGTCAAATCTTGTTGATCATGTCTGATTTGATAAATTAATATCACACGTAAAACATCACAGGGAGAGTTAGCATATATAAAAAATACCTCCTCCTACCCTCCTATTAGAACTGGTCTTTGATCAGACATGATGTTATGCATCCTGGCAGGTGTAACGTAGTTAATATTGTACAGAATTCCATTTGTCTTTACTTCCAAGTTTGGGTTCAGGTGTAATGGGTGAAACAGCACCCCCTCCTGGTGGTTGGCAATGTTAAATATAGTGAACATGGATATCTCGTTGCCAGTTCATGAGAGATGGGCGCGAGGTAGGTTCACTGGGAACATTGTAACGGTCCTGTAAAATGTTCTGTTAGTTTGTTGCTAACATAAAATACTATTCCTCGTAAGGTGCTGTACTGCCGGTGATGAACCTGGTCCCTGATTATTTTATATCCTGTTTCATACAGATAAACTACATCTTGTATCATCCGGTCTCCTGGTCCATATTCACATAACGCAGAGTACTGATGAAAAAGCCATAATTATTAAAAAGGTTACACAGGCAGATGTGACCTTATTGTAATATATATGTTGGCTTTTTATAGTTATTTTGTGTTGATTGTTAATTGAAAGCACACTCAAAATACCTGTACGTGTGTAATACTGGATTTGTAAACAGTAAAAAGAAGATTTCTCTGGGTACTTATTCAACTACAACCTCATAAATCTGATAATAACGAATTCAAATCTTTTATGCTTACAAATGTTAAATAAATTGCCTGATACACGCAGACAAAACTGCCTTTATGCACAGATACGGTTACGAGTGCACCATTATTTTTGAGACTCATGTCAAGCTCCAACAGCTTCAGATTTGTGCATAAATGGGGTGTTTAAATGCTGTTGGAAAGCTGGGTCATATGACTTTTGCTCAGAATCTAGTGTTTTCATCCTCTGAAAGTTTATCACTGTGCTTGTGCCAAAGTGACAAAGACATTATATTTGTTGGAAAATTGAATATTTCAGTCCTTATTTTATAATACTCCAAAATTCTTTATAGACATTTTGTGGATTTTAGAGTGGTATAGATGAGATTGCGTGGTTAATAAAATGACCACTCGGTGGCGGAATGGTTCGCTGGCTGGATAAACAGGTTGTCAAACAAAGAAGCAAGACTTAAGCGTCTTGTGCACTCGTAACCAGATCTGTGCAATTTTGACCTATGTGGATTTCAAGCTCTGGCAACTGATCCCAGAGCTCAAGCTGGCATCAGTTGTTCTTTAATTCTCCTTCTGCATTTCACCTAATGGGCATCAAGGTAAGGTCAGAGGTCAGTCTCCAGCACAAAGCTCCTGCAAGGAGGAGCCATAATATTACTGCATAGGAAATTCCCGCCATAGTTTCTCTCTGAGGAGATGCAATGTCAGACACTGAGAAAAGATTCAAGAAAATTATTTTTCTTCCATCAACCGGAATGCAACGTCGCTGCGTTCCACCCACAAAAGTGGTATCAAAATTTGCGGCTCAGCACCGGGAGGGGTGCTATTAATTATATGGAGAATTGGAGTTACGATGGCGATGTAAAAAGCGAAAAACGAGCTAAATTTCCAACTGCCAAAACACAGAGCATAACTGCCACCAACTGCCGCTCCACCAGAGTGAAAAATGAAGTGGATTTTTGACCCCAAACCAATTTTGAAATCGACGTCATGCCCACACATATCGCCCTATCGGTATCAAATTATGAATTATGAGTTTTGACTTAATGCTGTAATTTAAACCAAATAATTATTTCACAATATGTAAGAAAGAAAATTGCTCTCACATAGTTAATGAACCACATTTATCGATTACTTTCACATTATCAAGTTAAAATATCTACTTATTTTACTTTAGAATAATTTAAATTCTTGTTTCAAATTGCATGAACAAATTTTCTGATCTGATAATGAATTTTATTAAACATCACAATGAATTCGGCTCAGAAACATTTAGTGTGAACAGAACATTATCTTGAAGCTTTTCAAACTGTCAGTTGAATTAAAATAAGCACTTGCCTTAACACACAGGAGACATATCAATGTACACACTTCCATCTCACTCACGATGCAACACGGGATACAAAAACATGCCACTAAGCACTCTGGGAAATAGTTCCCACTCCTGTCTTTTTCTTCTTTCGTTTTTTTTAAGTGCTAACCTCAAAACTCTAGTTTATTCAACTATTGGCAGTTTGACAAAATTGATGAAAAGTTAACACAATTTACTACTGTAAGTGTATCTTTCACAAACTTACACATTTAGGTTCAAAATATAAAATTCACTAAATTTATTTGACTTAGAGAGTAGGAGATAGTAGTAGGAACATAAATACATGCCGCCGAAAAGATTGAAAATGTTTGTTTGTCATGTTTACATCCCAAATGCAGAGATTTGAAATTGTTAGGGATGAACATTCAGGACAACAAGCAGCTAAGTCGCAAAACAGTCCTCTTTCAAAAATATCACCACTCTATTATTCATTCTTGAAGCAATAAATTGATTTGGCTAACAAAATCACCAACAACCAGGAGAACTGTCTCAACTGGAATTGATAGATTAGGTTGAATCTGAATCCCATTCTCATCACCCCTGAAGACCCCATCCCCGTAAACAGCGTTGTAAGTGTTAAAAATAAAAATGAAGATATAGAGTCAGTGGAAATAAAGAATATTTGACAAACAATACAGAAAAGAAAAGATCAAAAACTTTTCTTTCATGTATTGAAAGAAATACATACATGTATGACATACATGTATGTCATACAGAGACAACTCTTCCACAATCTCACAGACTCACGACATACAGCAAGCACAGTGTTGCCAGATCTTGCGAAAGAAACAAGCAACCAGCTGTATTTAAAGCTTTTAAAGCAGATTTACAGCATATATCTGCATATAGCACTGCAATACCCCAAACCATGTACCATTAGATTTTTGTTTATTTTGCCCGAAATTGCAAATAATGAATAAACTTGGGAACAGTGTGTTTTAATCTAGTAAGGGGTTCTTCAATACTTTAGTAATTAACCAACACTCCCAGCAGGCAATACAGTAGAAAGAAGGTAGGGAGCAAAGAAAGAAAGAAAAGAACAGAGAAAAATCAAAGAAAGAAAGCAAGAATAAAGAAACCAAGGAAATAAAGGAAGAAAGAAAAGATTAAGCAAAGAAGAGTTCATTTTCCCAGCAGGTTGTCTCCTGATGAGGCTGATGTGGAGAGGCACTCAGCTCAGAAGAAGTGGGATTGCCTTCACATGCTGCTTTGGAGGACAGCATGAAGGAAGCTGGCTGAAAAAGAATGAAAAAAATGATGTTCTTGCTATGGTTATCACCTTTGAACAGAAGCCACACTGTTCTCCCATTGGTGCTATGGAAGCTCCTGTAGGGACTGATTAGACTTTGTGTGTGTCTTTGACTTTCCTTCAGATGTTTCTCTCTCCCTTCTCATGTATGCTTTTTTTGTGCACAAGACTCTCTCTCTCTCTTTATCTTGAAGGTGACAGACTCATCTATGTAGGGTGGAGATGGAACAGCAGGACATATGATTGGCACAAAACACCTGAAAGAGCTCCATGAGACATCTGAATAGACGGAACACACACTTGCTGAGCTAGCGAATCAGGTAGGTATTTGCTATCAGGCTGTTTATCAGACAATGGAAAGAATCCCACATTCACAGATGTTGAATGTGGGTAATGTTCTTCTCAGGACCAACGACCACAAATGAGACTGAGGATGTGTTCAGTAAAATTTCAACTTTTTTCACAATTCTGTCTTTCCTACAAATTCACAAACAATCCAAATATCCTAAATGAAATCTCATTATCCACCTTTCTTCTCCAATTTGATTGTTATTCTGATACTACTGATGCTTTATGTTTTCTTTTTTTTTCCTTGCCAGGTTGGCCGAACCACCTTTCTGGTGAACCCCCCACATTTCCTCGCCCCATCCACAAAGTTGCCAATATCAGCTCAGAAGAAGTGGGACTGCTGTTAGGTTCCTATTGATATTATTTAATTATAAGAAGTATTAGAAATCCTCTAATTGCACTGTTATCATATGGCATTTTTTATTTATTTAACATCAGTATGTTAACAATAATTATAAATTTTTTCCCCTTTTACTCACATTAGAGTTAGATGAAAAACAAATCTTTACAAAGTTATGCTTTTGCAAAAAAACAACAAACAAACAAAAAAAACTCTTATTTTTTATTGTTTTTCTAATTTTTATCAGTTACTGACATATTTGTGTCATGGTCCTGGTTCGTTTCAAGTTTTTTTTTTTCTTTTGTTATTTGATTATTTATCTCTCCTGTGTCATCCTTCCCCTTGAATTGGTTTCAGCCTGTGTGAATGTATTCCTTTCTGTAACTTTTTCCCTGCTGGATCCTTGAGTCTTCTCTGACCCTGTGTTTTTGGACACAGGGTCATTTGGAGGTCTTCCATAACACTTACCAGATCATGAAAATGTGTCCTTTTCTATAACGCACAAAAGTAAAATCAGCAATCTGAGTGTTGACTTTTTCAGTTTTTTGCCATAAGATTATCTTAAGGCCAAGTTATCTTATGTTGTTCATTACTAGTTATGAACAAATTAGAAAGAAACAGATTAATTGCAAAATAGATTTACCTTCAATGTAATGTTCGGTTTTTCTCTACCGGTCCTGACTTCATCTGCCTCAGATGAGGAAACAATGGGAGGAATACTGGTGCGAGTCGGCTTTGAGAAATATTAAGACAAAATTTTCAAGATGAAGGAGGGGGTAACTATGAGGAGATGATATCACAGAACTTCTGTATCTATAAGGTACTTTTTTGTGAATGTGTTCTTTTTGACCATCAAATTTAACATCAGGCAGGAGACTGGAGCACAGCTGGCAATGTTCCATTCAACTTATTTGGAGTATACAGCCACTTTCTGCTTTGTGTATTGCACTCAAAACCTAATTGGTTCAATTAAATCAAGCCAAAAAGGGTTGTTTTGTGGAGGGGTTCATGATGTTCCATGATGTGTATTAGCGATGGTACTGAGAACACTGGCTACATTTCAGTTTTGCTTCTTCTACCCTTTTGTTTTGCTTGTAATTGGTTGTGTGTGTCATGTATGACAGATAGAAGCTGATGAAATTCTGGTTAGACAATGATTAGGTATTAGAGTGATTGTTAAAGATAAACACTCTCAGTCTGGATTTGCACATGTGGAGGAAATTTCTGGTACTCCTCTGTTAATGACTAAAATTCCACATTGGTCAGTAACTTGAAGTAACTTTAGACTGACAAAAGTAATTTGCTGAAAATGAGCCAATGAAAATAAGACAAATGAATCAATGAAAATAAGGCATTGCCTTTGATGTATTTTCATCAGAATTAAAAGAAATATAAGCTAGTGAAACATGCCTGGGCAAAAATGATACCTCTTGAAAGGATTATAAATACTTTTAGGAACATGTTGAACTGATACGTTTCCTCTAAGCATTACAGATGTCTTCAACCTTGTAATCAGTCAATTTGCCTATGTAAGGGTGACTAGTAGTCACTGTAGTGATTGGTGATCAAATCAAATCAAATCAAATGTTATTTGTATAGCACTTTAACTCCTCAAAGTGCTTTACATCATAAACACAAAGTCATGCATCACGGAATAAACAATACATTGTTACATATTACATTTCAAATAAAACTAAACAGGTGTGTTTTTAGTTGAGATTTAAAGGAAGTCAGGGTTTCTGCTGTTTTACAGTTTTCTGGAAGTTTGTTCCAAATTTTTGGTCCATAGATGCTGAAAGCTGCTTCTCCTCTCTTGGTTCTGGTTCTGGGGATTCAAAGCAGAACCAGAACCAGAGAGGTCTGGAAGATTGATACAACAACAGCAGATCTTTGATGTATTGTGGTGCTAAACCGTTCAGTGATTTATAAACTAACAACAGTATTTTAAAATCTATTCTTTGAGCTACAGGGAGCCAGTGGAGGGACTTTAAAACTGCTGTTATGTCTCTATCTTCCTGGTTTTAGTGAGAACAGGAGCAGCAGCTTCTGGATCAGCTGCAGCTGGAGGATTGATTTGTTGGACAGGCCTGTGAAGACGCTGTTACAATAATCAATGCGACTAAAGATAAACACATGGATGAGTTTCACTAAATCTGGCTGAGACATTAGTCCTCTAATCCTGGAGATGTTCTTCAGGTGATAGAAGGCTGGATCACAATGGGTCACAAGAAGCAGAGGAGTTGTCAGAATGAGAATTACAGAACAGAATATTAAATGTAATGCAATCCGGGGAGGAAATTAGCACCCAAATGGCCAAATGTGGGTAAAAGTATGACCTGGCATGTATTGGAGCAACACACCTGCCACCATGGTGGGTTGACAACTTGAAAAGGAAAAAAAACCCACTACACTCAGTTTGAACTTCTGACCAAGGCAGGACTGACCGTCTGGAGGACAGAGTTATGCACATTCTACATATGAACTGTCATAATTTAACAAGAAAAGTATATTAAATTAAAGAAAAATTTTAATCAAGCACAACAGGCCATTGGTCGATTTTATTTAGGCATTTTGGGCTTATCCAATAAAAATCCCTCAGTCCTCCTTGGCCTGCACCTCCCCTCCAAGATTAGCAGCAATTCAGCTAAAAGTGAGCAGGTGTTAAATTTTCTACGAAAACAAAAGCTAAATAAAGCATTAGCCCATTCAGAAAAATGTGTCAAATTAACCAATATGTTTACCACACAAACTTTACCCGCTGGAGCAGACTCTTCCTCCTTCAGTAGCGGAGAAGGAGAGAGAAGTAACGTTTCAGGGGATTTATTATGGTCGAAGTTAGGATGATGAGAGGCATGACCAGGGACAGATTGAGGAAGAATTCAGGTGAGCTGCTGCTGCCCAGTACAAAGAAGTCGAAATGTTCTTGACAAAGGAGGGAGTAGGGCAGGTGTGTGAGTGACAACTTGAAAGGAAGTGTAGTGGAAGCTACACTAAGCCAGTGTCACAAAAACATTGGAATAACAATGGAATAATGATGGCCCATTGAATTAATAATAAACACATTCTGAGATGTTATGTAAATTTCTGTGAGATGGAGCTTTAACTCCTATCTCTGGCCTTATCTTTGAAACAGCATAGAAATGCTGAGAAGCAGTAGTAAAACTGGATGTTGTAGGGTTGTGTTGGCTGACATGACTGCAATATTGCATGGACATCGGGGGTAGTTCCACTGGATTGGCAGACAGGGGTGGTGGTCCCCGTGTTCAAAAAGAGGGACCGAAGGGTGTGTTCCAATTACAGAGGGGTCACGCTTTTAAGCCTCCCTGGCAAGGTATATTCAGGGGTCCTGGAGAGGAGGGTCCCTCAGATATTCAAATCTTGGATACAGTAAGAGCAGTGTAGTTTTCGTCCTACTCGTATGTATTTGTGACCTAGTTGTATTAATGACAAGCTAGGTCATGATCCAAAGCTACCTGCCCTGATCTTGTCTTTTCTTTTCTTCCTCTCTCTGGAGCTCTTTTAATATTTATTTCAATCTTCACTCCCCACTTTGACCAGTTGCCAGTGGACCAGCAATAGTTCTTTGATTGGGGAGCCTTAGTGACATACAATGTTCATTGTTATGTTCGTGTCTTCTGTATTCCCTGGTTGCGTCTCTTTCCTCTTCGTAAACGTCGGGAGTCAGAGGTAACTAGCACTTAACACCAATAATAATGAAGGTATTTTGGTGATACAGGAAATAAAACATGGCTGTCTGCGGTGTCAAAGGTTACTAGCACTTAACATCAGCAGCAGTAAAGTAAGTCGTCTTCATCCAGAAGTTGTGCGTTGTCCTCCTCTGTTTGATGTTCTGTTGACTGGTGGACTCCAGGTTGGGCGTTGTCTTGACTCTCTTATAGTGGCTGGCGTGAATCCACGTCACCCTCTCTGGTGAAAATGATCCCTGCCAGCGTGTGGAGGTGCAATGTTTCACGATCCAATGACCGGGTTTGATGGTATGGAGTGGCGTCTCAGCAGGACGTGGTAATGCATCTTTCTCTGTCTGAAAAACTCGAGAAAGCGTATTCAACAGGTTTTGCCAGTAAAACTAACTTGCATCATAACAGCAGCTTGAGGAGCAGCAGCTCCTTAAGCTGCTCCTTAAGCTGCTGCTCCTTCCTTCCACAGAAGTGGAAGGAAGGACCTGTACCTGAGAGCTTCCATTCACTTGCTAAACATGTCAATAATAACAATCAAAAAATTTCTTCCCCTTAGTAGTGAACAGTTCAATGAATTCCATCATAAAATAGTTAAAAAGTCATTGAGTCACAGAGATGGCAATTAGTTACATAATAAAAACAGTAACAGGATCACATGATGCAGAGCCATAAACAAACAGCATCAAGTCAGCGTTAGTTGGAGCATTATAGATAATGGAGCTGTCACCATAGTTTTCCTTCAAATCCAAAAGCAATCCAATTTAATAAATTTAATTATTTATTTAATTAGACCTACGTCATATTTGTTTTTTAGCCCAAAATCATCAAGAACTTTAGATAGCCCAGGGGTGTCCAAACTACCAGATTTTATTGGCCCGAACCAAATTCTGCAAATATACTTGAATATGCTCGGCACAAAAAGCTTGAGCTCAACTCTGTTGCACTTCTGAGTTTCAACAGGAGATGGAGTCAGCCATAGAAACTGAATTTAATTCATGTTGTTGCTGAGCTGGACAGGCTTGTCTCAGGATAAGAACTGATAAAGTCATGAAGAGTAAAAAAACATTACATTTAATAATATATTCTGGTGCACACTATTTTATGTTTCATGTTAAAATATTAACAGTGTTTGTCTTGTTTTTATGATATAACGAGTAGTTAAAAAAGAGATAATTTACTTAATATAACGATTACTTAGCGATAACTACTAATAAATCAAACAGTTAAAATATTACATTGGTATTTGTTTACTGAGTTAATCTTTCTTGTCACTCTTGTAACAAGTAGCATTTTACTAATACATTGTTTCTTGACAAATTCTTCATCTAAAATAACCAAATCATCCTGAAATAAATATTAAGAGTTCCAGAGAGAGGAAGAAAAGGAAAGACAAGATCATAGCAGCGATCACGCCTTCATCTTGTTCCAATTTCTATTTTTACTCTGATTACTTGGATTTTTTGTGATGTTGAAGATGATGTGTATTTTTTTTTTAAGTAATGTAATTATTGATATTTTTAGGCTAGTATCCTAGATTAGATTTCCTATACTGCTTTGCAAATTATAGAAATGTTCATGTTTCACAAAAAACTGATGCCTGTCCTTTCTGCATGTTCTACATATGCATTTTATGTTTCATTTAACATTTTGTTTCATCTGGTAATATGTTACTTTTTTTCATTATTTTCATTGTTATGAATTATTCTGATTTTAGATTGATTTGTGCGATTAGATATAAGTTTCTCTTCTCAAGTTCAAGACCCAGAACTGTTCTTCGTGAATGCTCCTGCGTCTTTCTAAAACATGTGCTAAAAATATTAAGATTGCTTAGATCTTTATGTCTAAGTATCAACAATGAGAGCAGGTCTGTTTCCGTCTCTAGAAAAACCCGCATTGAAACAGCATAGAAATGAGAGCTGTAGTTTTGACAGTTTGAAATATAAACAAAGTCTAATTCCTGCATATCGAGGAGAAAAAACTCTTTCCAAGCACTGTTCAGGTAGAACCACTCAATCAAGTTTACACATGCATTGTGCACAACTATGAGAGCACATAAGACAATCAATAATCAAGCCCGTCTGGATTCAAGTCTAACCCAGCTCACTAAACTCTGCCAGCTTACAACATGTTTTTATACAATGATTAGGAAGGAAAACAAGTGGCAAGATGGTCTGGTCCTTACAGAGCTGTGGAAAACAACCTTCCAACCTCTTACAAGTAAGCCAAATAGTCCTTTTGGTGAGAGTTCACAAACATTTCATATGACATGACTTGCAGATTTGACCTTATCGTAATTATTCCTCGACAATCCCCTCTTCTGATAATAAATAAATATGAAAATATTTTAAATATTTAAATTAATAAACATAAAATTAAATATTTTGCATCTCTGTTGGGCTTCCCATGTTGGAAAATGATCAATGATTAAAGCCACTCTTTCACATCAAGAGGCACAATGCAGATTGTTCTTCAACAGGGTGCTGTTGAAGTCGCTTCAGGAGAGGAAAGTGGTTTACCAAACTAGATTTTGACTTTTCCTGCGCTTGTAGAAGTCCCAACGAAAACATTTTCGCGTGTAGAGCAAAATCATAAAATTTCAGCTTTATAATCTTTGAAACAGCATAGAAGTTCTGAGAAGCAGTATATTTTAGTGTTTTGAACAATTCCAGTGTTGATCTCAGTGAAAGAAGTCAAAAAGTAAGACTAAGACGAAAAAGCTTTCTCTCAGTGAAATAAGTCAAAAATGCACCAATTTGTAATTTTCTGCAAATTCATGAAAGTTCAGCTTCATAATCTTTGAAACAGCTTAGAAGTACTGAGAAGCAGTATATTTTAGTGTTTTGAACAATTCCAGTGTTGATCTCAGTGAAAGAAGTCAAAAATAAGACTAAGACGAAAAAAGCTTTCTCTCAGTGAAATAAGTCAAAAATGCACCACTGTGTAATTTTCTGCAAATTCATGAAAGTTCAGCTTCATAATCTTTGAAACAGCATAGAAGTACTGAGAAGCAGTATATTTTAGTGTTTTGAATAATTCCAGTGTTGATCTCAGTGAAAGAAGTCAAAAAGTAAGACTAAGACGAAAAAAGCGTTCTCTCAGTGAAATAAGTCAAAAATGCACCACTGTGTAATTTTCTAGAAATTCATGAAAGTTCAGCTTCATAATCTTTGAAACAGCTTAGAAGTACTGAGAAGCAGTATATTTTAGTGTTTTGAACAATTCCAGTGTTGATCTCAATGAAAGAAGTCAAAAATAAGACTAAGACGAAAAAAGCTTTCTCTCAGTGAAATAAGTCAAAAAGCACCACTTGGTAATTTTCTGCAAATTCATGAAAGTTCAGCTTCATAATCTTTGAAACAGCTTAGAAGTACTGAGAAGCAGTATATTTTAGTGTTTTGAACAATTCCAGTGTTGATCTCAGTGAAAGAAGTCAAAAATAAGACTAAGACGAAAAAAGCTTTCTCAGTGAAATATGTCAAAAATGCACCACTGTGTAATTTTCTGCAAATTCATGAAAGTTCAGCTTTATAATCTTTGAAACAGCTTAGAAGTACTGAGAAGCAGTATATTTTAGTGTTTTGAACAATTCCAGTGTTGATCTCAATGAAAGAAGTCAAAAATAAGACTAAGACGAAAAAAGCTTTCTCTCAGTGAAATAAGTCAAAAATGCACCACTTGGTAATTTTCTGCAAATTCATGAAAGTTCAGCTTCATAATCTTTGAAACAGCTTAGAAGTACTGAGAAGCAGTATATTTTAGTGTTTTGAACAATTCCAGTGTTGATCTCAGTGAAAGAAGTCAAAAATAAGACTAAGACAAAAAAAGCTTTCTCTCAGTGAAATAAGTCAAAATGCACCACTGTGTAATTTTCTGCAAATTCATGAAAGTTCAGCTTCATAATCTTTGAAACAGCTTAGAAGTACTGAGAAGCAGTATATTTTAGTGTTTTGAACAATTCCAGTGTTGATCTCAGTGAAAGAAGTCAAAAATAAGACTAAGACGAAAAAAGCTTTCTCTCAGTGAAATGAGTCAAAAATGCACCACTGTATAATTTTCTGCAAATTCATGAAAGTTCAGCTTTATAATCTTTGAAACAGCATAGAAGTACTGAGAAGCAGTATATTTTAGTGTTTTGAACAATTCCAGTGTTGATCTCAATGAAAGAAGTCAAAAATAAGACTAAGACGAAAAAAGCTTTCTCTCAGTGAAATAAGTCAAAAAGCACCACTTGGTAATTTTCTGCAAATTTATGAAAGTTCAGTTCATAATCTTTGAAACAGCATAGAAGTACTGAGAAGCAGTATATTTTAGTGTTTTGAACAATTCCAGTGTTGATCTCAGTGAAAGAAGTCAAAAATAAGACTAAGACAAAAAAAGCTTTCTCTCAGTGAAATAAGTCAAAAATGCACCACTGTGTAATTTTCTGCAAATTCATGAAAGTTCAGCTTCATAATCTTTGAAACAGCTTAGAAGTACTGAGAAGCAGTATATTTTAGTGTTTTGAACAATTCCAGTGTTGATCTCAATGAAAGAAGTCAAAAATAAGACTAAGACGAAAAAAGCTTTCTCTCAGTGAAATAAGTCAAAAAGCACCACTGTGTAATTTTCTGCAAATTCATGAAAGTTCAGCTTCATAATCTTTGAAACAGCTTAGAAGTACTGAGAAGCAGTATATTTTAGTGTTTTGAACAATTCCAGTGTTGATCTCAGTGAAAGAAGTCAAAAATAAGACTAAGACGAAAAAAGCTTTCTCTCAGTGAAATATGTCAAAATGCACCACTGTGTAATTTTCTGCAAATTCATGAAAGTTCAGCTTCATAATCTTTGAAACAGCTTAGAAGTACTGAGAAGCAGTATATTTTAGTGTTTTGAACAATTCCAGTGTTGATCTCAGTGAAAGAAGTCAAAAATAAGACTAAGACAAAAAAAGCTTTCTCTCAGTGAAATAAGTCAAAAATGCACCACTGTGTAATTTTCTGCAAATTCATGAAAGTTCAGCTTCATAATCTTTGAAACAGCTTAGAAGTACTGAGAAGCAGTATATTTTAGTGTTTTGAATAATTCCAGTGTTGATCTCAGTGAAAGAAGTCAAAAATAAGACTAAGACGAAAAAAGCTTTCTCTCAGTGAAATAAGTCAAAAATGCACCACTGTGTAATTTTCTAGAAATTCATGAAAGTTCAGCTTCATAATCTTTGAAACAGCTTAGAAGTACTGAGAAGCAGTATATTTTAGTGTTTTGAACAATTCCAGTGTTGATCTCAGTGAAAGAAGTTTAAAATAAGACTAAGACGAAAAAAGCTTTCTCTCAGTGAAATAAGTCAAAAATGCACCACTGTGTAATTTTCTGCAAATTCATAAAAGTTCAGCTTCATAATCTTTGAAACAGCTTAGAAGTACTGAGAAGCAGTATATTTTAGTGTTTTGAACAATTCCAGTGTTGATCTCAGTGAAAGAAGTCAAAAATAAGACTAAGACGAAAAAAGCTTTCTCTCAGTGAAATAAGTCAAAAATGCACCAATTTGTAATTTTCTGCAAATTCATGAAAGTTCAGCTTCATAATCTTTGAAACAGCTTAGAAGTACTGAGAAGCAGTATATTTTAGTGTTTTGAACAATTCCAGTGTTGATCTCAGTGAAAGAAGTCAAAAATAAGACTAAGACGAAAAAAGCTTTCTCTCAGTGAAATAAGTCAAAAATGCACCACTGTATAATTTTCTGCAAATTCATGAAAGTTCAGCTTTATAATCTTTGAAACAGCATAGAAGTACTGAGAAGCAGTATATTTTAGTGTTTTGAACAATTCCAGTGTTGATCTCAGTGAAAGAAGTCAAAAAGTAAGACTAAGACAAAAAAAGCTTTCTCTCAGTGAAATAAGTCAAAATGCACCACTGTGTAATTTTCTAGAAATTCATGAAAGTTCAGCTTCATAATCTTTGAAACAGCTTAGAAGTACTGAGAAGCAGTATATTTTAGTGTTTTGAACAATTCCAGTGTTGATCTCAGTGAAAGAAGTCAAAAATAAGACTAAGACGAAAAAAGCTTTCTCTCAGTGAAATAAGTCAAAAATGCACCACTGTATAATTTTCTGCAAAATCATGAAAGTTCAGCTTCATAATCTTTGAAACAGCTTAGTAGTACTGAGAAGCAGTATATTTTAGTGTTTTGAACAATTCCAGTGTTGATCTCAGTGAAAGAAGTCAAAAAGTAAGACTAAGACGAAAAAAGCTTTCTCTCAGTGAAATAAGTCAAAAATGCACCACTGTATAATTTTCTGCAAATTCATGAAAGTTCAGCTTCATAATCTTTGAAACAGCTTAGAAGTACTGATAAGCAGTATATTTTAGTGTTTTGAACAATTCCAGTGTTGATCTCAGTGAAAGAAGTCAAAAAGTAAGACTAAGACGAAAAAAGCTTTCTCAGTGAAATAAGTCAAAAATGCACCACTGTGTAATTTTCTAGAAATTCATGAAAGTTCAGCTTCATAATCTTTGAAACAGCTTAGATGTACTGAGAAGCAGTATATTTTAGTGTTTTGCACAATTCCAGTGTTGATCTCAGTGAAAGAAGTCAAAAAGTAAGACTAAGACGAAAAAAGCTTTCTCTCAGTGAAATAAGTGAAAAAGCACCACTTGGTAATTTTCTGCAAATTTATGAAAGTTCAGCTTCATAATCTTTGAAACAGCATAGAAGTACTGAGAAGCAGTATATTTTAGTGTTTTGAACAATTCCAGTGTTGATCTCAGTGAAAGAAGTCAAAAATAAGACTAAGACGAAAAAAAGCTTTCTCTCAGTGAAATAAGTCAAAAATGCACCACTGTGTAATTTTCTGCAAATTCATGAAAGTTCAGCTTCATAATCTTTGAAACAGCTTAGAAGTACTGAGAAGCAGTATATTTTAGTGTTTTGAACAATTCCAGTGTTGATCTCAGTGAAAGAAGTCAAAAATAAGACTAAGACGAAAAAAGCTTTCTCTCAGTGAAATAAGTCAAAAATGCACCACTGTGTAATTTTCTAGAAATTCATGAAAGTTCAGCTTCATAATCTTTGAAACAGCTTAGAAGTACTGAGAAGCAGTATATTTTAGTGTTTTGCACAATTCCAGTGTTGATCTCAGTGAAAGAAGTCAAAAAGTAAGACTAAGACGAAAAAAGCTTTCTCTCAGTGAAATAAGTCAAAAATGCACCACTGTGTAATTTTCTGCAAATTCATGAAAGTTCAGCTTCATAATCTTTGAAACAGCTTAGAAGTACTGAGAAGCAGTATATTTTAGTGTTTTGAACAATTCCAGTGTTGATCTCAGTGAAAGAAGTCAAAAATAAGACTAAGACGAAAAAAGCTTTCTCTCAGTGAAATAAGTCAAAAATGCACCACTGTATAATTTTCTGCAAATTCATGAAAGTTCAGCTTCATAATCTTTGAAACAGCTTAGTAGTACTGAGAAGCAGTATATTTTAGTGTTTTGAACAATTCCAGTGTTGATCTCAGTGAAAGAAGTCAAAAATAAGACTAAGATGAAAAAAGCTTTCTCTCAGTGAAATAAGTCAAAAATGCACCACTTGGTAATTTTCTGCAAATTCATGAAAGTTCAGCTTCATAATCTTTGAAACAGCTTAGAAGTACTGAGAAGCAGTATATTTTAGTGTTTTGAACAATTCCAGTGTTGATCTCAATGAAAGAAGTCAAAAATAAGACTAAGACGAAAAAAGCTTTCTCTCAGTGAAATAAGTCAAAAAGCACCACTTGGTAATTTTCTGCAAATTTATGAAAGTTCAGCTTCATAATCTTTGAAACAGCATAGAAGTACTGAGAAGCAGTATATTTAGTGTTTTGAACAATTCCAGTGTTGATCTCAGTGAAAGAAGTCAAAAATAAGACTAAGACGAAAAAAGCTTTCTCTCAGTGAAATAAGTCAAAAATGCACCACTGTGTAATTTTCTGCAAATTCATGAAAGTTCAGCTTCATAATCTTTGAAACAGCTTAGAAGTACTGAGAAGCAGTATATTTTAGTGTTTTGAACAATTCCAGTGTTGATCTCAATGAAAGAAGTCAAAAATAAGACTAAGACGAAAAAAGCTTTCTCTCAGTGAAATAAGTCAAAAAGCACCACTTGGTAATTTTCTGCAAATTTATGAAAGTTCAGCTTCATAATCTTTGAAACAGCATAGAAGTACTGAGAAGCAGTATATTTTAGTGTTTTGAACAATTCCAGTGTTGATCTCAGTGAAAGAAGTCAAAAATAAGACTAAGACGAAAAAAGCTTTCTCTCAGTGAAATAAGTCAAAAATGCACCACTGTGTAATTTTCTGCAAATTCATGAAAGTTCAGCTTCATAATCTTTGAAACAGCTTAGAAGTACTGAGAAGCAGTATATTTTAGTGTTTTGAACAATTCCAGTGTTGATCTCAGTGAAAGAAGTCAAAAATAAGACTAAGACGAAAAAAGCTTTCTCTCAGTGAAATAAGTCAAAAATGCACCACTGTGTAATTTTCTGCAAATTCATGAAAGTTCAGCTTCATAATCTTTGAAACAGCTTAGAAGTACTGAGAAGCAGTATATTTTAGTGTTTTGAACAATTCCAGTGTTGATCTCAGTGAAAGAAGTCAAAAATAAGACTAAGACGAAAAAAGCTTTCTCTCAGTGAAATAAGTCAAAAATGCACCACTGTGTAATTTTCTGCAAATTCATGAAAGTTCAGCTTCATAATCTTTGAAACAGCTTAGAAGTACTGAGAAGCAGTATATTTTAGTGTTTTGAATAATTCCAGTGTTGATCTCAGTGAAAGAAGTCAAAAAGTAAGACTAAGACGCAAAAAGCTTTCTCTCAGTGAAATAAGTCAAAAATGCACCACTGTGTAATTTTCTAGAAATTCATGAAAGTTCAGCTTCATAATCTTTGAAACAGCTTAGAAGTACTGAGAAGCAGTATATTTTAGTGTTTTGAACAATTCCAGTGTTGATCTCAGTGAAAGAAGTTTAAAATAAGACTAAGACGAAAAAAGCTTTCTCTCAGTGAAATAAGTCAAAAATGCACCAATTTGTAATTTTCTGCAAATTCATGAAAGTTCAGCTTCATAATCTTTGAAACAGCTTAGAAGTACTGAGAAGCAGTATATTTTAGTGTTTTGAACAATTCCAGTGTTGATCTCAGTGAAAGAAGTCAAAAATAAGACTAAGACAAAAAAAGCTTTCTCTCAGTGAAATAAGTCAAAATGCACCACTGTGTAATTTTCTAGAAATTCATGAAAGTTCAGCTTCATAATCTTTGAAACAGCTTAGAAGTACTGAGCAGTATATTTTAGTGTTTTGAACAATTCCAGTGTTGATCTCAGTGAAAGAAGTCAAAATAAGACTAAGACGAAAAAAGCTTTCTCTCAGTGAAATAAGTCAAAAATGCACCACTGTGTAATTTTCTGCAAATTCATGAAAGTTCAGCTTCATAATCTTTGAAACAGCTTAGTAGTACTGAGAAGCAGTATATTTTAGTGTTTTGAACAATTCCAGTGTTGATCTCAGTGAAAGAAGTCAAAAAGTAAGACTAAGACGAAAAAAGCTTTCTCTCAGTGAAATAAGTCAAAAATGCACCACTGTGTAATTTTCTGCAAATTCATGAAAGTTCAGCTTCATAATCTTTGAAACAGCTTAGAAGCAGTATATTTTAGTATATTTTAGTGTTTTGAACAATTCCAGTGTTGATCTCAGTGAAAGAAGTCAAAAATAAGACTAAGACGAAAAAAGCTTTCTCTCAGTGAAATAAGTCAAAAATGCACCACTGTGTAATTTTCTGCAAATTCATGAAAGTTCAGCTTCATAATCTTTGAAACAGCATAGAAGTACTGAGAAGCAGTATATTTTAGTGTTTTGCACAATTCCAGTGTTGATCTCAGTGAAAGAAGTCAAAAATAAGACTAAGACGAAAAAAGCTTTCTCTCAGTGAAATAAGTCAAAAATGCACCACTGTGTAATTTTCTGCAAATTCATGAAAGTTCAGCTTCATAATCTTTGAAACAGCTTAGAAGTACTGAGAAGCAGTATATTTTAGTGTTTTGAACAATTCCAGTGTTGATCTCAGTGAAAGAAGTCAAAAATAAGACTAAGACGAAAAAAGCTTTCTCTCAGTGAAATAAGTCAAAAATGCACCACTGTGTAATTTTCTGCAAATTCATGAAAGTTCAGCTTCATAATCTTTGAAACAGCATAGAAGTACTGAGAAGCAGTATATTTTAGTGTTTTGAACAATTCCAGTGTTGATCTCAGTGAAAGAAGTCAAAAAGTAAGACTAAGACGAAAAAAGCTTTCTCTCAGTGAAATAAGTCAAAAATGCACCACTGTGTAATTTTCTGCAAATTCATGAAAGTTCAGCTTCATAATCTTTGAAACAGCTTAGAAGTACTGAGAAGCAGTATATTTTAGTGTTTTGCACAATTCCAGTGTTGATCTCAGTGAAAGAAGTCAAAAATAAGACTAAGACGAAAAAAGCTTTCTCTCAGTGAAATAAGTCAAAAATGCACCACTGTGTAATTTTCTGCAAATTCATGAAAGTTCAGCTTCATAATCTTTGAAACAGCTTAGAAGTACTGAGAAGCAGTATATTTTAGTGTTTTGAACAATTCCAGTGTTGATCTCAGTGTGAAAGAAGTCAAAAAGTAAGACTAAGACGAAAAAAGCTTTCTCTCAGTGAAATAAGTCAAAAATGCACCACTGTGTAATTTTCTGCAAATTCATGAAAGTTCAGCTTCATAATCTTTGAAACAGCTTAGAAGTACTGAGAAGCAGTATATTTTAGTGTTTTGAACAATTCCAGTGTTGATCTCAGTGAAAGAAGTCAAAAATAAGACTAAGACGAAAAAAGCTTTCTCTCAGTGAAATGAGTCAAAATGCACCACTGTATAATTTTCTGCAAATTCATGAAAGTTCAGCTTGATAATCTTTGAAACAGCATAGAAGTACTGAGAAGCAGTATATTTTAGTGTTTTGCACAATTCCAGTGTTGATCTCAGTGAAAGAAGTCAAAAAGTAAGACTAAGACGAAAAAAGCTTTCTCTCAGTGAAATAAGTCAAAAATGCACCACTGTGTAATTTTCTGCAAATTCATGAAAGTTCAGCTTCATAATTTTTGAAACAGCTTAGAAGTACTGAGAAGCAGTATATTTTAGTGTTTTGAACAATTCCAGTGTTGATCTCAGTGAAAGAAGTCAAAAATAAGACTAAGACGAAAAAGCTTTCTCTCAGTGAAATAAGTCAAAAATGCACCACTGTGTAATTTTCTGCAAATTCATGAAAGTTCAGCTTCATAATCTTTGAAACAGCTTAGAAGTACTGAGAAGCAGTATATTTTAGTGTTTTGAACAATTCCAGTGTTGATCTCAGTGAAAGAAGTCAAAAAGTAAGACTAAGACGAAAAAAGCTTTCTCTCAGTGAAATAAGTCAAAAATGCACCACTGTGTAATTTTCTGCAAATTCATGAAAGTTCAGCTTCATAATCTTTGAAACAGCTTAGAAGTACTGAGAAGCAGTATATTTTAGTGTTTTGAACAATTCCAGTGTTGATCTCAGTGAAAGAAGTCAAAAAGTAAGACTAAGACGAAAAAAGCTTTCTCTCAGTGAAATAAGTCAAAAATGCACCACTGTGTAATTTTCTGCAAATTCATGAAAGTTCAGCTTCATAATCTTTGAAACAGCTTAGAAGTACTGAGAAGCAGTATATTTTAGTGTTTTGAACAATTCCAGTGTTGATCTCAGTGAAAGAAGTCAAAAATAAGACTAAGACAGAAAAAGCTTTCTCTCAGTGAAATAAGTCAAAAATGCACCACTGTGTAAT
Organism: Poeciliopsis prolifica; assembly: GCF_027474105.1. Classification (NCBI taxonomy): domain Eukaryota; kingdom Metazoa; phylum Chordata; class Actinopteri; order Cyprinodontiformes; family Poeciliidae; genus Poeciliopsis; species Poeciliopsis prolifica. The sequence goes on from NW_026562663.1 coordinate 42,034, forward strand.
TTTCTGCATATTCATGAAAGTTCAGCTTCATAATCTTTGAAACAGCTTAGAAGTACTGAGAAGCAGTATATTTTAGTGTTTTGAACAATTCCAGTGTTGATCTCAGTGAAAGAAGTCAAAAAGTAAGACTAAGACGAAAAAAGCTTTCTCTCAGTGAAATAAGTCAAAAATGCACCACTGTGTAATTTTCTGCAAATTCATGAAAGTTCAGCTTCATAATCTTTGAAACAGCTTAGAAGTACTGAGAAGTAGTATATTTTAGTATTTTGAACAATTCCAGTGTTGATCTCAGTGAAAGAAGTCAAAAATAAGACTAAGACGAAAAAAGCTTTCTCTCAGTGAAATAAGTCAAAAATGCACCACTGTGTAATTTTCTGCAAATTCATGAAAGTTCAGCTTCATAATCTTTGAAACAGCTTAGAAGTACTGAGAAGCAGTATATTTTAGTGTTTTGAACAATTCCAGTGTTGATCTCAGTGAAAGAAGTCAAAAAGTAAGACTAAGACGAAAAAAGCTTTCTCTCAGTGAAATAAGTCAAAAATGCACCACTGTGTAATTTTCTGCAAATTCATGAAAGTTCAGCTTCATAATCTTTGAAACAGCTTAGAAGTACTGAGAAGCAGTATATTTTAGTGTTTTGAACAATTCCAGTGTTGATCTCAGTGAAAGAAGTCAAAAAGTAAGACTAAGACGAAAAAAGCTTTCTCTCAGTGAAATAAGTCAAAAATGCACCACTGTGTAATTTTCTGCAAATTCATGAAAGTTCAGCTTCATAATCTTTGAAACAGCTTAGAAGTACTGAGAAGCAGTATATTTTAGTGTTTTGAACAATTCCAGTGTTGATCTCAGTGAAAGAAGTCAAAAAAGTAAGACTAAGACGAAAAAAGCTTTCTCTCAGTGAAATAAGTCAAAAAATGCACCACTGTGTAATTTTCTGCAAATTCATGAAAGTTCAGCTTCATAATCTTTGAAACAGCTTAGAAGTACTGAGAAGCAGTATATTTTAGTGTTTTGAACAATTCCAGTGTTGATCTCAGTGAAAGAAGTCAAAAAGTAAGACTAAGACGAAAAAAGCTTTCTCTCAGTGAAATAAGTCAAAAATGCACCACTGTATAATTTTCTGCAAATTCATGAAAGTTCAGCTTCATAATCTTTGAAACAGCTTAGTAGTACTGAGAAGCAGTATATTTTAGTGTTTTGAACAATTCCAGTGTTGATCTCAGTGAAAGAAGTCAAAAATAAGACTAAGACGGAAAAAGCTTTCTCTCAGTGAAATAAGTCAAAAATGCACCACTGTGTAATTTTCTGCAAATTCATGAAAGTTCAGCTTCATAATCTTTGAAACAGCTTAGAAGTACTGAGAAGCAGTATATTTTAGTGTTTTGAACAATTCCAGTGTTGATCTCAGTGAAAGAAGTCAAAAATAAGACTAAGACGAAAAAAGCATTCTCTCAGTGAAATAAGTCAAAAATGCACCACTGTGAAATTTTCTGCAAATTCATGAAAGTTCAGCTTCATAATCTTTGAAACAGCTTAGAAGTACTGAGAAGTAGTATATTTTAGTGTTTTGAACAATTCCAGTGTTGATCTCAGTGAAAGAAGTCAAAAAGTAAGACTAAGACGAAAAAAGCTTTCTCTCAGTGAAATAAGTCAAAAATGCACCACTGTGTAATTTTCTGCAAATTCATGAAAGTTCAGCTTCATAATCTTTGAAACAGCTTAGAAGTACTGAGACGCAGTATATTTTAGTGTTTTGAACAATTCCAGTGTTGATCTAAGTGAAAGAAGTCAAAAATAAGACTAAGACGAAAAAAGCTTTCTCTCAGTGAAATAAGTCAAAAATGCACCACTGTGTAATTTTCTGCAAATTCATGAAAGTTCAGCTTCATAATCTTTGAAACAGCTTAGAAGTACTGAGAAGCAGTATATTTCAGTGTTTTGAACAATTCCAGTGTTGATCTCAGTGAAAGAAGTCAAAAAGTAAGACTAAGACGAAAAAAGCTTTCTCTCAGTGAAATAAGTCAAAAATGCACCACTGTGTAATTTTCTGCATATTCATGAAAGTTCAGCTTCATAATCTTTGAAACAGCATAGAAGTACTGAGAAGCAGTATATTTTAGTGTTTGAACAATTCCAGTGTTGATCTCAGTGAAAGAAGTCAAAAAGTAAGACTAAGACGAAAAAAGCTTTCTCTCAGTGAAATAAGTCAAAAATGCACCACTGTGTAATTTTCTGCAAATTCATGAAAGTTCAGCTTCATAATCTTTGAAACAGCTTAGAAGTACTGAGAAGCAGTATATTTTAGTGTTTTGCACAATTCCAGTGTTGATCTCAGTGAAAGAAGTCAAAAATAAGACTAAGACGAAAAAAGCTTTCTCTCAGTGAAATAAGTCAAAAATGCACCACTGTGTAATTTTCTGCAAATTCATGAAAGTTCAGCTTCATAATCTTTGAAACAGCTTAGAAGTACTGAGACGCAGTATATTTTAGTGTTTTGAACAATTCCAGTGTTGATCTAAGTGAAAGAAGTCAAAAATAAGACTAAGACGAAAAAAGCTTTCTCTCAGTGAAATAAGTCAAAAATGCACCACTGTGTAATTTTCTGCAAATTCATGAAAGTTCAGCTTCATAATCTTTGAAACAGCTTAGAAGTACTGAGAAGCAGTATATTTTAGTGTTTTGAACAATTCCAGTGTTGATCTCAGTGAAAGAAGTCAAAAAGTAAGACTAAGACGAAAAAAGCTTTCTCTCAGTGAAATAAGTCAAAAATGCACCACTGTGTAATTTTCTGCATATTCATGAAAGTTCAGCTTCATAATCTTTGAAACAGCTTAGAAGTACTGAGACGCAGTATATTTTAGTGTTTTGAACAATTCCAGTGTTGATCTAAGTGAAAGAAGTCAAAAATAAGACTAAGACGAAAAAAGCTTTCTCTCAGTGAAATAAGTCAAAAATGCACCACTGTGTAATTTTCTGCAAATTCATGAAAGTTCAGCTTCATAATCTTTGAAACAGCTTAGAAGTACTGAGAAGCAGTATATTTTAGTGTTTTGAACAATTCCAGTGTTGATCTCAGTGAAAGAAGTCAAAAAGTAAGACTAAGACGAAAAAAGCTTTCTCTCAGTGAAATAAGTCAAAAATGCACCACTGTGTAATTTTCTGCAAATTCATGAAAGTTCAGCTTCATAATCTTTGAAACAGCTTAGAAGTACTGAGACGCAGTATATTTTAGTGTTTTGAACAATTCCAGTGTTGATCTAAGTGAAAGAAGTCAAAAATAAGACTAAGACGAAAAAAGCTTTCTCTCAGTGAAATAAGTCAAAATGCACCACTGTGTAATTTTCTGCAAATTCATGAAAGTTCAGCTTCATAATCTTTGAAACAGCTTAGAAGTACTGAGAAGCAGTATATTTCAGTGTTTGAACAATTCCAGTGTTGATCTCAGTGAAAGAAGTCAAAAAGTAAGACTAAGACGAAAAAAGCTTTCTCTCAGTGAAATAAGTCAAAAATGCACCACTGTGTAATTTTCTGCATATTCATGAAAGTTCAGCTTCATAATCTTTGAAACAGCTTAGAAGTACTGAGAAGCAGTATATTTTAGTGTTTTGAACAATTCCAGTGTTGATCTCAGTGAAAGAAGTCAAAAATAAGACTAAGACGAAAAAAGCTTTCTCTCAGTGAAATAAGTCAAAAATGCACCACTGTGTAATTTTCTGCAAATTCATGAAAGTTCAGCTTCATAATCTTTGAAACAGCATAGAAGTACTGAGAAGCAGTATATTTAGTGTTTTGAACAATTCCAGTGTTGATCTCAGTGAAAGAAGTCAAAAATAAGACTAAGACGAAAAAAGCATTCTCTCAGTGAAATAAGTCAAAAATGCACACTGTGAAATTTTCTGCAAATTCATGAAAGTTCAGCTTCATAATCTTTGAAACAGCTTAGAAGTACTGAGAAGTAGTATATTTTAGTGTTTTGAACAATTCCAGTGTTGATCTCAGTGAAAGAAGTCAAAAAGTAAGACTAAGACGAAAAAAGCTTTCTCTCAGTGAAATAAGTCAAAAATGCACCACTGTGTAATTTTCTGCAAATTCATGAAAGTTCAGCTTCATAATCTTTGAAACAGCTTAGAAGTACTGAGAAGTAGTATATTTTAGTGTTTTGAACAATTCCAGTGTTGATCTCAGTGAAAGAAGTCAAAAATAAGACTAAGACGAAAAAAGCTTTCTCTCAGTGAAATAAGTCAAAAATGCACCACTGTGTAATTTTCTGCAAATTCATGAAAGTTCAGCTTCATAATCTTTGAAACAGCTTAGAAGTACTGAGAAGCAGTATATTTTAGTGTTTGAACAATTCCAGTGTTGATCTCAGTGAAAGAAGTCAAAAATAAGACTAAGACGAAAAAAGCTTTCTCTCAGTGAAATAAGTCAAAAATGCACCACTGTGTAATTTTCTGCAAATTTATGAAAGTTCAGCTTCATAATCTTTGAAACAGCTTAGAAGTACTGAGAAGCAGTATATTTTAGTGTTTTGAACAATTCCAGTGTTGATCTCAGTGAAAGAAGTCAAAAATAAGACTAAGACGAAAAAAGCTTTCTCTCAGTGAAATAAGTCAAAATGCACCACTGTGTAATTTTCTGCAAATTCATGAAAGTTCAGCTTCATAATCTTTGAAACAGCTTAGAAGTACTGAGAAGCAGTATATTTTAGTGTTTTGAACAATTCCAGTGTTGATCTCAGTGAAAGAAGTCAAAAATAAGACTAAGACGAAAAAAGCTTTCTCTCAGTGAAATAAGTCAAAAATGCACCACTGTGTAATTTTCTGCAAATTCATGAAAGTTCAGCTTCATAATCTTTGAAACAGCATAGAAGTACTGAGAAGCAGTATATTTAGTGTTTTGACAATTCCAGTGTTGATCTCAGTGAAAGAAGTCAAAATAAGACAAGACGAAAAAAGCTTCTCTCAGTGAAATAAGTCAAAATGCACCACTGTGTAATTTTCTGCAAATTCATGAAAGTTCAGCTTCATAATCTTTGAAACAGCTTAGAAGTACTGAGAAGCAGTATATTTTAGTGTTTTGAACAATTCCAGTGTTGATCTCAGTGAAAGAAGTCAAAAAGTAAGACTAAGACGAAAAAAGCTTTCTCTCAGTGAAATAAGTCAAAAATGCACCACTGTGTAATTTTCTGCATATTCATGAAAGTTCAGCTTCATAATCTTTGAAACAGCTTAGAAGTACTGAGAAGCAGTATATTTTAGTGTTTTGAACAATTCCAGTGTTGATCTCAGTGAAAGAAGTCAAAAATAAGACTAAGACGAAAAAAGCTTTCTCTCAGTGAAATAAGTCAAAAATGCACCACTGTGTAATTTTCTGCAAATTCATGAAAGTTCAGCTTCATAATCTTTGAAACAGCTTAGAAGTACTGAGAAGCAGTATATTTTAGTGTTTTGAACAATTCCAGTGTTGATCTCAGTGAAAGAAGTCAAAAAGTAAGACTAAGACGAAAAAAGCTTTCTCTCAGTGAAATAAGTCAAAAATGCACCACTGTGTAATTTTCTGCATATTCATGAAAGTTCAGCTTCATAATCTTTGAAACAGCTTAGAAGTACTGAGAAGCAGTATATTTTAGTGTTTTGAACAATTCCAGTGTTGATCTCAGTGAAAGAAGTCAAAAATAAGACTAAGACGAAAAAAGCTTTCTCTCAGTGAAATAAGTCAAAAATGCACCACTGTGTAATTTTCTGCATATTCATGAAAGTTCAGCTTCATAATCTTTGAAACAGCTTAGAAGTACTGAGAAGCAGTATATTTTAGTGTTTTGAACAATTCCAGTGTTGATCTCAGTGAAAGAAGTCAAAAATAAGACTAAGACGAAAAAAGCTTTCTCTCAGTGAAATAAGTCAAAAATGCACCACTGTGTAATTTTCTGCAAATTCATGAAAGTTCAGCTTCATAATCTTTGAAACAGCTTAGAAGTACTGAGAAGTAGTATATTTTAGTGTTTTGAACAATTCCAGTGTTGATCTCAGTGAAAGAAGTCAAAAATAAGACTAAGACGAAAAAAGCTTTCTCTCAGTGAAATAAGTCAAAAATGCACCACTGTGTAATTTTCTGCAAATTCATGAAAGTTCAGCTTCATAATCTTTGAAACAGCTTAGAAGTACTGAGAAGCAGTATATTTTAGTGTTTTGAACAATTCCAGTGTTGATCTCAGTGAAAGAAGTCAAAAATAAGACTAAGACGAAAAAAGCTTTCTCTCAGTGAAATAAGTCAAAAATGCACCACTGTGTAATTTTCTGCAAATTCATGAAAGTTCAGCTTCATAATCTTTGAAACAGCTTAGAAGTACTGAGAAGTAGTATATTTTAGTGTTTTGAACAATTCCAGTGTTGATCTCAGTGAAAGAAGTCAAAAATAAGACTAAGACGAAAAAAGCTTTCTCTCAGTGAAATAAGTCAAAATGCACCACTGTGTAATTTTCTGCAAATTCATGAAAGTTCAGCTTCATAATCTTTGAAACAGCTTAGAAGTACTGAGAAGCAGTATATTTTAGTGTTTTGAACAATTCCAGTGTTGATCTCAGTGAAAGAAGTCAAAAAGTAAGACTAAGATGAAAAAAGCTTTCTCTCAGTGAAATAAGTCAAAATGCACCACTGTGTAATTTTCTGCAAATTCATGAAAGTTCAGCTTCATAATCTTTGAAACAGCATAGAAGTACTGAGAAGCAGTATATTTTAGTGTTTTGAACAATTCCAGTGTTGATCTCAGTGAAAGAAGTCAAAAATAAGACTAAGACGAAAAAAGCTTTCTCTCAGTGAAATAAGTCAATAATGCACCACTGTGTAATTTTCTGCAAATTCATGAAAGTTCAGCTTCATAATCTTTGAAACAGCTTAGAAGTACTGAGACGCAGTATATTTTAGTGTTTTGAACAATTCCAGTGTTGATCTCAGTGAAAGAAATCAAAAATAAGACTAAGACGAAAATAGCTTTCTCTCAGTGAAATAAGTCAAAAATGCACCACTGTGTAATTTTCTGCAAATTCATGAAAGTTCAGCTTCATAATCTTTGAAACAGCTTAGAAGTACTGAGAAGTAGTATATTTTAGTGTTTTGAACAATTCCAGTGTTGATCTCAGTGAAAGAAGTCAAAAATAAGACTAAGACGAAAAAGCTTTCTCTCAGTGAAATAAGTCAAAAATGCACACTGTGTAATTTTCTGCAAATTCATGAAAGTTCAGCTTCATAATCTTTGAAACAGCTTAGAAGTACTGAGAAGCAGTATATTTTAGTGTTTTGAACAATTCCAGTGTTGATCTCAGTGAAAGAAGTCAAAAATAAGACTAAGACGAAAAAAGCTTTCTCTCAGTGAAATAAGTCAAAAATGCACCACTGTGTAATTTTCTGCATATTCATGAAAGTTCAGCTTCATCATCTTTGAAACAGCTTAGAAGTACTGAGAAGCAGTATATTTTAGTGTTTTGAACAATTCCAGTGTTGATCTCAGTGAAAGAAGTCAAAAATAAGACTAAGACGAAAAAAGCTTTCTCTCAGTGAAATAAGTCAAAAATGCACCACTGTGTAATTTTCTGCATATTCATGAAAGTTCAGCTTCATAATCTTTGAAACAGCTTAGAAGTACTGAGAAGCAGTATATTTTAGTGTTTTGAACAATTCCAGTGTTGATCTCAGTGAAAGAAGTCAAAAATAAGACTAAGACGAAAAAAGCTTTCTCTCAGTGAAATAAGTCAAAAATGCACCACTGTGTAATTTTCTGCAAATTCATGAAAGTTCAGCTTCATAATCTTTGAAACAGCTTAGAAGTACTGAGAAGTAGTATATTTTAGTGTTTTGAACAATTCCAGTGTTGATCTCAGTGAAAGAAGTCAAAAATAAGACTAAGACGAAAAAAGCTTTCTCTCAGTGAAATAAGTCAAAAATGCACCACTGTGTAATTTTCTGCAAATTCATGAAAGTTCAGCTTCATAATCTTTGAAACAGCTTAGAAGTACTGAGAAGCAGTATATTTAGTGTTTTGAACAATTCCAGTGTTGATCTCAGTGAAAGAAGTCAAAAAGTAAGACTAAGACGAAAAAAAGCTTTCTCTCAGTGAAATAAGTCAAAAATGCACCACTGTGTAATTTTCTGCAAATTCATGAAAGTTCAGCTTCATAATCTTTGAAACAGCATAGAAGTACTGAGAAGCAGTATATTTTAGTGTTTTGAACAATTCCAGTGTTGATCTCAGTGAAAGAAGTCAAAAATAAGACTAAGACGAAAAAAGCATTCTCTCAGTGAAATAAGTCAAAAATGCACCACTGTGTAATTTTCTGCAAATTCATGAAAGTTCAGCTTCATAATCTTTGAAACAGCTTAGAAGTACTGAGAAGTAGTATATTTTAGTGTTTTGAACAATTCCAGTGTTGATCTCAGTGAAAGAAATCAAAAAGTAAGACTAAGACAAAAAAAAAGCTTTCTCTCAGTGAAATAAGTCAAAAATGCACCACTGTGTAATTTTCTGCAAATTCATGAAAGTTCAGCTTCATAATCTTTGAAACAGCTTAGAAGTACTGAGACGCAGTATATTTTAGTGTTTGAACAATTCCAGTGTTGATCTCAGTGAAAGAAGTCAAAAATAAGACTAAGACGAAAAAAGCTTTCTCTCAGTGAAATAAGTCAAAAATGCACCACTGTGTAATTTTCTGCAAATTCATGAAAGTTCAGCTTCATAATCTTTGAAACAGCTTAGAAGTACTGAGAAGCAGTATATTTTAGTGTTTTGAACAATTCCAGTGTTGATCTCAGTGAAAGAAGTCAAAAAGTAAGACTAAGACGAAAAAAGCTTTCTCTCAGTGAAATAAGTCAAAAATGCACCACTGTGTAATTTTCTGCAAATTCATGAAAGTTCAGCTTCATAATCTTTGAAACAGCTTAGAAGTACTGAGAAGCAGTATATTTTAGTGTTTTGAACAATTCCAGTGTTGATCTCAGTGAAAGAAGTCAAAAAGTAAGACTAAGACGAAAAAAGCTTTCTCTCAGTGAAATAAGTCAAAAATGCACCACTGTGTAATTTTCTGCAAATTCATGAAAGTTCAGCTTCATAATCTTTGAAACAGCTAGAAAGTACTGAGAAGCAGTATATTTTGTTTTGAACAATTCCAGTGTTGATCTCAGTGAAAGAAGTCAAAAAGTAAGACTAAGACGAAAAAAGCTTTCTCTCAGTGAAATAAGTCAAAAATGCACCACTGTGTAATTTTCTGCAAATTCATGAAAGTTCAGCTTCATAATCTTTGAAACAGCTTAGAAGTACTGAGAAGCAGTATATTTTAGTGTTTTGAACAATTCCAGTGTTGATCTCAGTGAAAGAAGTCAAAAAGTAAGACTAAGACGAAAAAAGCTTTCTCTCAGTGAAATAAGTCAAAATGCACCACTGTGTAATTTTCTGCAAATTCATGAAAGTTCAGCTTCATAATCTTTGAAACAGCTTAGAAGTACTGAGAAAGCAGTATATTTTAGTGTTTTGAACAATTCCAGTGTTGATCTCAGTGAAAGAAGTCAAAAAGTAAGACTAAGACGAAAAAAGCTTTCTCTCAGTGAAATAAGTCAAAAATGCACCACTGTGTAATTTTCTGCAAATTCATGAAAGTTCAGCTTCATAATCTTTGAAACAGCTTAGAAGTACTGAGAAGCAGTATATTTTAGTGTTTTGAACAATTCCAGTGTTGATCTCAGTGAAAGAAGTCAAAAATAAGACTAAGACGAAAAAAGCTTTCTCTCAGTGAAATAAGTCAAAATGCACCACTGTGTAATTTTCTGCAAATTCATGAAAGTTCAGCTTCATAATCTTTGAAACAGCTTAGAAGTACTGAGAAGCAGTATATTTTAGTGTTTTGAACAATTCCAGTGTTGATCTCAGTGAAAGAAGTCAAAAAGTAAGACTAAGACAAAAAAGCTTTCTCTCAGTGAAATAAGTCAAAAATGCACCACTGTGTAATTTTCTGCAAATTCATGAAAGTTCAGCTTCATAATCTTTGAAACAGCTTAGAAGTACTTAGTAGCAGTATATTTTAGTGTTTTGAACAATTCCAGTGTTGATCTCAGTGAAAGAAGTCAAAAAGTAAGACTAAGACGAAAAAAGCTTTCTCTCAGTGAAATAAGTCAAAAATGCACCACTGTGTAATTTTCTGCAAATTCATGAAAGTTCAGCTTCATAATCTTTGAAACAGCTTAGAAGTACTGAGAAGCAGTATATTTTAGTGTTTTGAACAATTCCAGTGTTGATCTCAGTGAAAGAAGTCAAAAATAAGACTAAGACGAAAAAGCTTTCTCTCAGTGAAATAAGTCAAAAATGCACCACTGTGTAATTTTCTGCAAATTCATGAAAGTTCAGCTTCATAATCTTTGAAACAGCTTAGAAGTACTGAGAAGCAGTATATTTTAGTGTTTTGAACAATTCCAGTGTTGATCTCAGTGAAAGAAGTCAAAAAGTAAGACTAAGACGAAAAAAGCTTTCTCTCAGTGAAATAAGTCAAAAATGCACCACTGTGTAATTTTCTGCAATTCATGAAAGTTCAGCTTCATAATCTTTGAACAGCTTAGAAGTACTGAGAAGCAGTATATTTTAGTGTTTTGAACAATTCCAGTGTTGATCTCAGTGAAAGAAGTCAAAAAGTAAGACTAAGACGAAAAAAGCTTTCTCTCAGTGAAATAAGTCAAAAATGCACCACTGTGTAATTTTCTGCAATTCATGAAAGTTCAGCTTCATAATCTTTGAAACAGCTTAGAAGTACTGAGAAGCAGTATATTTAGTGTTTTGAACAATTCCAGTGTTGATCTCAGTGAAAGAAGTCAAAAATAAGACTAAGACGAAAAAAGCTTTCTCTCAGAGAAATAAGTCAAAAATGCACCACTGTGTAATTTTCTGCAAATTCATGAAAGTTCAGCTTCATAATCTTTGAAACAGCTTAGAAGTACTGAGAAGCAGTATATTTTAGTGTTTTGCAGAATTCCAGTGTTGATATCAGTGAAAGAAGTCAAAAATAAGACTAAGACGAAAAAAGCTTTCTCTCAGTGAAATAAGTCAAAAATGCACCACTGTGTAATTTTCTGCAAATTCATGAAAGTTCAGCTTCATAATCTTTGAAACAGCTTAGAAGTACTGAGAAGCAGTATATTTTAGTGTTTTGAACAATTCCAGTGTTGATCTCAGTGAAAGAAGTCAAAAAGTAAGACTAAGACGAAAAAAGCTTTCTCTCAGTGAAATAAGTCAAAAATGCACCACTGTGTAATTTTCTGCAAATTCATGAAAGTTCAGCTTCATAATCTTTGAAACAGCTTAGAAGTACTGAGACGCAGTATATTTTAGTGTTTTGAACAATTCCAGTGTTGATCTCAGTGAAAGAAATCAAAAAGTAAGACTAAGACGAAAAAAGCTTTCTCTCAGTGAAATAAGTCAAAAATGCACCACTGTGTAATTTTCTGCAAATTCATGAAAGTTCAGCTTCATAATCTTTGAAACAGCTTAGAAGTACTGAGAAGCAGTATATTTTAGTGTTTTGAACAATTCCAGTGTTGATCTCAGTGAAAGAAGTCAAAAAGTAAGACTAAGACGAAAAAAGCTTTCTCTCAGTGAAATAAGTCAAAAATGCACCACTGTGTAATTTTCTGCAAATTCATGAAAGTTTAGCTTCATAATCTTTGAAACAGCTTAGAAGTACTGAGAAGTAGTATATTTTAGTGTTTTGAACAATTCCAGTGTTGATCTCAGTGAAAGAAGTCAAAAAGTAAGACTAAGACGAAAAAAGCTCTCTCAGTGAAATAAGTCAAAATGCACCACTGTGTAATTTTCTGCAAATTCTTGAAAGTTCAGCTTCATAATCTTTGAAACAGCTTAGAAGTACTGAGAAGCAGTATATTTTAGTGTTTTGAACAATTCCAGTGTTGATCTCAGTGAAAGAAGTCAAAAATAAGACTAAGACGAAAAAAGCTTTCTCTCAGTGAAATAAGTCAAAAATGCACCACTGTGTAATTTTGCAAATTCATGAAAGTTCAGCTTCATAATCTTTGAAACAGCATAGAAGTACTGAGAAGCAGTATATTTTAGTGTTTTGAACAATTCCAGTGTTGATCTCAGTGAAGAAGTCAAAATAAGAATAAGACGAAAAAAGCTTTCTCTCAGTGAAATAAGTCAAAAATGCACCACTGTGTAATTTTCTGCAAATTCATGAAAGTTCAGCTTCATAATCTTTGAAACAGCATAGAAGTACTGAGAAGCAGTATATTTTAGTGTTTTGAACAATTCCAGTGTTGATCTCAGTGAAAGAAGTCAAAATAAGACTAAGACGAAAAAAGCTTTCTCTCAGTGAAATAAGTCAAAAATGCACCACTGTGTAATTTTTCTGCAAATTCATGAAAGTTCAGCTTCATAATCTTTGAAACAGCTTAGAAGTACTGAGAAGCAGTATATTTTAGTGTTTTTGAACAATTCCAGTGTTGATCTCAGTGAAAGAAGTCAAAAAGTAAGACTAAGACGAAAAAAGCTTTCTCTCAGTGAAATAAGTCAAAAATGCACCACTGTGTAATTTTCTGCAAATTCATGAAAGTTCAGCTTCATAATCTTTGAAACAGCATAGAAGTACTGAGAAGCAGTATATTTTAGTGTTTTGAACAATTCCAGTGTTGATCTCAGTGAAAGAAGTCAAAAATAAGACTAAGACGAAAAAAGCTTTCTCTCAGTGAAATAAGTCAAAAATGCACCACTGTGTAATTTTCTGCAAATTCATGAAAGTTCAGCTTCATAATCTTTGAAACAGCTTAGAAGTACTGAGAAGTAGTATATTTTAGTGTTTTGAACAATTCCAGTGTTGATCTCAGTGAAAGAAGTCAAAAAGTAAGACTAAGACGAAAAAAAGCTTTCTCTCAGTGAAATAAGTCAAAAATGCACCACTGTGTAATTTTCTGCAAATTCATGAAAGTTCAGCTTCATAATCTTTGAAACAGCTTAGAAGTACTGAGACGCAGTATATTTTAGTGTTTTGAACAATTCCAGTGTTGATCTCAGTGAAAGAAGTCAAAAATAAGACTAAGACGAAAAAAGCTTTCTCTCAGTGAAATAAGTCAAAATGCACCACTGTGTAATTTTCTGCAAATTCATGAAAGTTCAGCTTCATAATCTTTGAAACAGCTTAGAAGTACTGAGAAGCAGTATATTTTAGTGTTTTGAACAATTCCAGTGTTGATCTCAGTGAAAGAAGTCAAAATAAGACTAAGACGAAAAAAAGCTTTCTCTCAGTGAAATAAGTCAAAAATGCACCACTGTGTAATTTTCTGCAAATTCATGAAAGTTCAGCTTCATAATCTTTGAAACAGCTTAGAAGTACTGAGAAGCAGTATATTTTAGTGTTTTGCAGAATTCCAGTGTGATATCAGTGAAAGAAGTCAAAATAAGACTAAGACGAAAAAAGCTTTCTCTCAGTGAAATAAGTCAAAAATGCACCACTGTGTAATTTTCTGCAAATTCATGAAAGTTCAGCTTCATAATCTTTGAAACAGCTTAGAAGTACTGAGAAGCAGTATATTTTAGTGTTTGAACATTCCAGTGTTGATCTCAGTGAAAGAAGTCAAAAAGTAAGACTAAGACGAAAAAAGCTTTCTCTCAGTGAAATAAGTCAAAAATGCACCACTGTGTAATTTTCTGCAAATTCATGAAAGTTCAGCTTCATAATCTTTGAAACAGCTTAGAAGTACTGAGACGCAGTATATTTTAGTGTTTTGAACAATTCCAGTGTTGATCTCAGTGAAGAAATCAAAAAGTAAGACTAAGACGAAAAAAGCTTTCTCTCAGTGAAATAAGTCAAAAATGCACACTGTGTAATTTTCTGCAAATTCATGAAAGTTCAGCTTCATAATCTTTGAAACAGCTTAGAAGTACTGAGAAGCAGTATATTTTAGTGTTTTGAACAATTCCAGTGTTGATCTCAGTGAAAGAAGTCAAAAAGTAAGACTAAGACGAAAAAAGCTTTCTCTCAGTGAAATAAGTCAAAAATGCACCACTGTGTAATTTTCTGCAAATTCATGAAAGTTTAGCTTCATAATCTTTGAAACAGCTTAGAAGTACTGAGAAGTAGTATATTTTAGTGTTTTGAACAATTCCAGTTGTTGATCTCAGTGAAAGAAGTCAAAAAGTAAGACTAAGACGAAAAAAGCTCTCTCAGTGAAATAAGTCAAAATGCACCACTGTGTAATTTTCTGCAAATTCTTGAAAGTTCAGCTTCATAATCTTTGAAACAGCTTAGAAGTACTGAGAAGCAGTATATTTTAGTGTTTTGAACAATTCCAGTGTTGATCTCAGTGAAAGAAGTCAAAAATAAGACTAAGACGAAAAAAGCTTTCTCTCAGTGAAATAAGTCAAAAATGCACCACTGTGTAATTTTCTGCAAATTCATGAAAGTTCAGCTTCATAATCTTTGAAACAGCATAGAAGTACTGAGAAGCAGTATATTTTAGTGTTTTGAACAATTCCAGTGTTGATCTCAGTGAAAGAAGTCAAAAATAAGAATAAGACGAAAAAAGCTTTCTCTCAGTGAAATAAGTCAAAAATGCACCACTGTGTAATTTTCTGCAAATTCATGAAAGTTCAGCTTCATAATCTTTGAAACAGCATAGAAGTACTGAGAAGCAGTATATTTTAGTGTTTTGAACAATTCCAGTGTTGATCTCAGTGAAAGAAGTCAAAAATAAGACTAAGACGAAAAAAGCTTTCTCTCAGTGAAATAAGTCAAAAATGCACCACTGTGTAATTTCTGCAAATTCATGAAAGTTCAGCTTCATAATCTTGGAACAGCTTAGAAGTACTGAGAAGCAGTATATTTTAGTGTTTTGAACAATTCCAGTGTTGATCTCAGTGAAAGAAGTCAAAAATAAGACTAAGATGAAAAAGCTTTCTCTCAGTGAAATAAGTCAAAAATGCACCACTGTGTAATTTTCTGCAAATTCATGAAAGTTCAGCTTCATAATCTTTGAAACAGCATAGAAGTACTGAGAAGCAGTATATTTAGTGTTTTGAACAATTCCAGTGTTGATCTCAGTGAAAGAAGTCAAAAATAAGACTAAGACGAAAAAAGCTTTCTCTCAGTGAAATAAGTCAAAAATGCACCACTGTGTAATTTTCTGCAAATTCATGAAAGTTCAGCTTCATAATCTTTGAAACAGCTTAGAAGTACTGAGAAGTAGTATATTTTTAGTGTTTTGAACAATTCCAGTGTTGATCTCAGTGAAAGAAGTCAAAAAGTAAGACTAAGACGAAAAAAGCTTTCTCTCAGTGAAATAAGTCAAAAATGCACCACTGTGTAATTTTCTGCAAATTCATGAAAGTTCAGCTTCATAATCTTTGAAACAGCTTAGAAGTACTGAGACGCAGTATATTTAGTGTTTTGAACATTCCAGTGTTGATCTCAGTGAAGAAGTCAAAATAAGACTAAGACGAAAAAAGCTTTCTCTCAGTGAAATAAGTCAAAAATGCACCACTGTGTAATTTTCTGCAAATTCATGAAAGTTCAGCTTCATAATCTTTGAAACAGCTTAGAAGTACTGAGAAGCAGTATATTTTAGTGTTTTGAACAATTCCAGTGTTGATCTCAGTGAAAGAAGTCAAAAAGTAAGACTAAGACGAAAAAAGCTTTCTCTCAGTGAAATAAGTCAAAAATGCACCACTGTGTAATTTCTGCAAATTCATGAAAGTTCAGCTTCATAATCTTTGAAACAGCTTAGAAGTACTGAGAAGTAGTATATTTTAGTGTTTTGAAACATTCCAGTGTTGATCTCAGTGAAAGAAGTCAAAAAGTAAGACTAAGACGAAAAAAGCTTTCTCTCAGTGAAATAAGTCAAAAATGCACCACTGTGTAATTTCTGCAATTCATGAAAGTTCAGCTTCATAATCTTTGAAACAGCTTAGAAGTACTGGAGACGCAGTATATTTTAGTGTTTTGAACAATTACAGTGTTGATCTCAGTGAAAGAAATCAAAAAGTAAGACTAAGACGAAAAAGCTTTCTCTCAGTGAAATAAGTCAAAATGCACCACTGTGTAATTTTCTGCAAATTCATGAAAGTTCAGCTTCATATCTTTGAAACAGCTTAGAAGTACTGAGACGCAGTATATTTTAGTGTTTTGAACAATTACAGTGTTGATCTCGAGTGAAAGAAATCAAAAAAGTAAGACTAAGACGAAAAAAGCTTTCTCTCAGTGAAATAAGTCAAAATGCACCACTGTGTAATTTTCTGCAAATTCATGAAAGTTCAGCTTCATAATCTTTGAAACAGCTTAGAAGTACTGAGAAGCAGTATATTTTAGTGTTTTGAACAATTCCAGTGTTGATCTCAGTGAAAGAAGTCAAAAATAAGACTAAGACGAAAAAAGCTTTCTCTCAGTGAAATGAAGTCAAAAATGCACCACTGTGTAATTTCTGCAAATTCATGAAAGTTCAGCTTCATAATCTTTGAAACAGCTTAGAAGTACTGAGAAGCAGTATATTTTTAGTGTTTTGAACAATTCCAGTGTTGATCTCAGTGAAGAAGTCAAAAAGTAAGACTAAGACGAAAAAGCTTTCTCTCAGTGAAATAAGTCAAAATGCACCACTGTGTAATTTTCTGCAAATTCATGAAAGTTCAGCTTCATAATCTTTGAAACAGCTTAGAAGTACTGAGAAGCAGTATATTTTAGTGTTTTGAACAATTCCAGTGTTGATCTCAGTGAAAGAAGTCAAAATAAGACTAAGACGAAAAAAGCTTTCTCTCAGTGAAATAAGTCAAAATGCACCACTGTGTAATTTCTGCAAATTCATGAAAGTTCAGATTCATAATCTTTGAACAGCTTAGAAGTACTGAGAAGCAGTATATTTTAGTGTTTTGAACAATTCCAGTGTTGATCTCAGTGAAAGAAGTCAAAAATAAGACTAAGACGAAAAAAAGCTTTCTCTCAGTGAAATAAGTCAAAAATGCACCACTGTGTAATTTTTTGCAAATTCATGAAAGTTCAGCTTCATAATCTTTGAAACAGCATAGAAGTACTGAGAAGCAGTATATTTTAGTGTTTTGAACATTCCAGTGTTGATCTCAGTGAAAGAAGTCAAAAATAAGACTAAGACGAAAAAAGCTTTCTCTCAGTGAAATAAGTCAAAAATGCACCACTGTGTAATTTTCTGCAAATTCATGAAAGTTCAGCTTCATAATCTTTGAAACAGCTTAGAAGTACTGAGAAGCTGTATATTTTAGTGTTTTGAACAATTCCAGTGTTGATCTCAGTGAAAGAAGTCAGAAAGTAAGACTAAGACGAAAAAAGCTTTCTCTCAGTGAAATAAGTCAAAATGCACCACTGTGTAATTTTCTGCAAATTCATGAAAGTTCGCTTCATAATCTTTGAAACAGCTTAGAAGTACTGAGAAGCAGTATATTTTAGTGTTTTGAACAATTCCAGTGTTGATCTCAGTGAAAGAAGTCAAAAATAAGACTAAGACGAAAAAAGCTTTCTCTCAGTGAAATAAGTCAAAAATGCACCACTGTGTAATTTTCTGCAAATTCATGAAAGTTCAGCTTCATAATCTTTGAAACAGCTTAGAAGTACTGAGAAGTAGTATATTTTAGTGTTTTGAACAATTCCAGTGTTGATCTCAGTGAAAGAAGTCAAAAATGCACCACTGTGTAATTTTCTGCAAATTCATGAAAGTTCAGCTTCATAATCTTTGAAACAGCTTAGAAGTACTTAGTAGCAGTATATTTTAGTGTTTTGAACAATTCCAGTGTTTGATCTCAGTGAAAGAAGTCAAAAAGTAAGACTAAGACGAAAAAAGCTTTCTCTCAGTGAAATATTCAAAAATGCACCACTGTGTAATTTTCTGCAAATTCATGAAAGTTCAGCTTCATAATCTTTGAAACTTAGAAGTACTGAGAAGCAGTATATTTTAGTGTTTTGAACAATTCCAGTGTTGATCTCAGTGAAAGAAGTCAAAAAGTAAGACTAAGACGAAAAAAGCTTTCTCTCAGTGAAATAAGTCAAAAATGCACCACTGTGTAATTTTCTGCAAATTCTGAAAGTTCAGCTTCATATCTTTGAAACAGCTTAGAAGTACTTAGTCAGTATATTTTAGTGTTTTGAACAATCCAGTGTTGATCTCAGTGAAAGAAGTCAAAAAGTAAGACTAAGACGAAAAAAGCTTTCTCTCAGTGAAATAAGTCAAAAATGCACCACTGTGTAATTTTCTGCAAATTCATGAAAGTTCAGCTTCATAATCTTTGAAACAGCTTAGAAGTACTGAGAAGCAGTATATTTTTAGTGTTTTGAACAATTCCAGTGTTGATCTCAGTGAAAGAAGTCAAAAGTAAGACTAAGACGAAAAAGCTTTCTCTCAGTGAAATAAGTCAAAATGCACCACTGTGTAATTTTCTGCAAATTCATGAAAGTTCAGCTTCATAATCTTTGAAACAGCTTAGAAGTACTGAGAAGCAGTATATTTTAGTGTTTTGAACAATTCCAGTGTTGATCTCAGTGAAAGAGTCAAAACGTAAGACTAAGACGAAAAAGCTTTCTCTCAGTGAATAAGTCAAAAATGCACCACTGTGTAATTTTCTGCAAATTCATGAAAGTTTCAGCTTCATATCTTTGAAACAGCTTAGA
>NW_026562664.1:0-60606 GCF_027474105.1 Poeciliopsis prolifica
TCGAGGCGCTCAATAATGAGCTGGAGGAAACCAGAGTGACAATTGAATCACTGAAACAACAGTGCAGAGACTTAAGCAAGGAAAACCAAAGACTGGAGTCAAATAACATTTCAATCAGAAGGAGGGCAGAGAATGCTTTGAGGGAAAAAAATAGAGATCGCCAGTGGTTAGAGAATGAAAATAATGAATTAAAATAAAGAACTGGTGACATTGAAAATTAAATTAGACAGGGTAAAGTCAAGGTCAGCACATGCCCAGGATGCAAAGACAAATGAGGACATGGCAGTAAAGATGGTGGATGAGCCCAAGCCAACAGTGTTTCAGAGAGTTGGGCGTGTTTTTGTTCAGATGTACCAGGAGGGTACACTACGATATTGGGTACCATCATGGATTTTTTAAAAGTGCTGCAAATCTGCCATTCAGACAGAAACACGCCCAACTCTCTGAAGCACTGTTGGATCTCTTCAAGAGAGAAGGTCTGGGTTGAAGGATGGAAGAGTTTTGGAGAGGAGGCCGTCTGATAGTGGATCCTCGGATTGTGGAAGAGCAGTGTGGTTTTCGTCCTGGTCGTGGAACAATGGCAGTTAGTCGGACTCGTTCCCTGTGAGAGTTGGACTCCACCAGGGCTGCCCTCAGTGATTCTGTTCATCACTTCATGGACAGAATTTCTAGGGGCAGTCAAGGGTGTTGAGGAGATCCGTTCTGGTGGACTTAGGATCGCATCTCTGCTTTTTGTGGATGATGTGTCCTATTGGCTCCATCGGGACGTGATCAGCAGCTCTCGCTGGAGCGGTTCGCAGCCGAGTGTGAAGCGGCCAGGATGAGAATCTGTGCCTCCAAGTCCGAGGTCCTGGGTCCCTTACAAGGGTCCCAGAGAGCCCCAGGGAAGACCCAGGACATGCTGGAGGGACCATGTCTCTCAGCTGGCCTGGGAACGACTTCGGTTTCCCCCAGAGGAGCTGCAAGAAGAGGCTGGGGACAGGAAAGACTGGGCCTCCTTTCTGAAGCTGCTTCCCCCGAGACCGACCCTGGATTAGCAGCAGACAATGGACGGACGGACGGAAGGACAGACGGGCGGAAGGACGGGCGGATGGACGGATCTTTTTCACGTGGGTGTATCCTTTTTCAGTTTGCCATTGTTTTTACATTTTCTACTGCACATATATCAAAGTCGAGTCCTGCAGTCAGACTACAGTGACTTAAAAATCACTTTGTGTTTCTATTTTATTTTGTAATTAAATTTGTCTTCCTCTCTGCAGCTTGGGGAGCGTCCATGTGGCAGAAACATGGACAGTGGAGGGAGATGTGCATTTTGAGTTCTGCTCCAAACGTCCAATTATTAGAAGCCATTTTGGGCTTTTTCTTTTTTTTAAGTAGCTTACTGATGTTATGAGTTACTGTTTTAGGTGTTAAAATACTATTTTTGTTTTCCAGACAATAGAAACATAAAAAGAAGCACAAACTACTAAAGTTTTTTTGTTACTGTTTTAACTTGATGTTGTTTTATGGTTACTGTAGTAACCATGGTTACTGTGGTAACCATTAAACAATCTCTCCTTCAGTTTAAATTTATAACTGGAAACACAGTGATGATGTAATCATTATAAAATAATCATTATAAAATAATCATTATAATCATTATAAAATAATCATTATAAAATAATCATTAGAAAATAATCATTAGAAAATAATCATTATAAAATAATCATTATAAAATAATCATTAGAAAATAATCATTAGAAAATAATCATTATAAAATAATCATTATAAAATAATCATTATAAAATAATCATTATAAAATAATCATTATAAAATAATTATAAAAAAATCATTATAAAATAATCATTAGAAAATAATCATTATAAAATAATCATTAGAAAATAATCATTAGAAAATAATCATTAGAAAATAATCATTAGAAAATAATCATTAGAAAATAATTATAGAATGATTATAAAATAATCATTAGAAAATAATCATTATAAAATAATCATTATAAAATAATCATTAGAAAATAATCATATTGATCTTTGATAAAACTACTAAGTTTTGTCAAAGATCAATATGATTTTTTCTGCATTGTTGTTGTTAGCAGCTGCTGAAAACAACAACAACGCAACAATAGTTACAGTAAATAACTATTTACTGTTAAATATTTACTTATTTAGTTATTTAACAGTAAATTACTATTAACTATTTACCAGTAAATAACTATTTACTGTTATTTACTATTATAACAGTAAAATAGTTAATAACTATTTACTGTTAATAACTATTTACAGTAAATAGTAAATATTTACTGTAAATAGTAAATAGTTATTTACTATTTACTTGCAGTAAATAGTAAATAAACTATTTACTGTTAAATAAATAACAGTAAATATTTAAATAACAGTAAATAACAGATATTTACTGTTAAATAGTTAATAACTATTTAATTATTAATTTAAATAGTTAATAACTATTTAACAGTAAATATCTGTATATAAATCCCAGAATAACTGAAACCATGATAATTAGGAGAACTGCTGCAGTCAAAGCAGAAGGAAGAGTCACTGCTGCAGACTGGCTCCAAACTTCATCTGCTGGATTATTATCAGGAGTTGATTCTATTGGAAATAATACAAACATTGTTAGAGAATATATGGTTCATATGAGTTTGACATAACATTTATATAGATCCACTCCATTAACTGTGATTCTGAGATTGAGAAAATATGCTGAATCAAGATTTGAACACTGACAGGAGTAGTTCCCGCTATCAGCTGCTGTTAAACTGGTCTGGTGCAGAAACAGTTTGATTCCTGCACTGTAACAAATTGCCCAGTATTTTTACAGTAAATGCTGGCAGCAGGGTTGCCAGCATTATACTGTTAATTATACAGTACCCTTCCTGTAATCAACTTTACAGTATATTACCGTCACAAAAGAAATCTTTTGATTACAGCACATTGCTATTTTTATCAGATTTACAGTAGACTACTGGCAGCAGTGTTTGAATCCACATACAGCTTACTACTGTAAATTTCCAATATAAAATAGAAACATGAAAAAAACACTTAAAAAATGTAAGTTCCATTATGTCAAACATTTATTTGGGAAAAAAAGAACAACTCAAACATTGACTCATACACAGTCTTTAGTGGGCCACATAGTAAAGAAGGTTTTGAAACAATGTATGTGTGCCTTAAACCTAAACCTTTTCTACAAGAATGTTGAGGGTAAACTGTCCAAAGTAAGTCATATTCTGGAAAAACAGTAAGAAAAATCACCATCTATTTTGTGAAATAAATTTTTTAACTGATTTAAAGAGTATTTGAATAAAGCATGAATTGCGGCCTTTTGATTAGTCTGAAATAAAATAAGTATGAAATAAATAATGGAAATAATGCATTGTACAACTCAGCACACTACTTTTTCAATACAAAATACTACTTCTTGTGGAAGTGAGGAACGATATGATGCAACATAAACATTTAACTTTCAATCTAAAGCATAGAAAAACATTGCAAATTTTAGTTTGATAAAAATTTAAATGAAACATTTAGACTTGAATTTCCTTTAGGGCAAAATCAGAGCTCCAACTTCAAAATGATAAAACAATGAAACAATATTAGACAACACACTGCCAAGATAAGTTAAACATGGTGCCTGTACAGTCAAAATTACATCTGAAGAACAGAAAGTGGGAGCCTTAACAAAATTTATGCTCTTAATTAAAAGAGATGTCTTCAGATTATGCTGACCTTTAAATAAAAAATAAATCTCTCAAGAACACTCCTGTTCAGGGATAAGTTGCCTTCATGTCTGTAGAGTTTTTTGTTTGTTTTTGCGTGGAGGGGCAACAATACCTATAGCTTGGTTAGAAAGTTCTCACTATGAAATTCCACTCAAAGTCCATGAGGTTTTTCAGCAGAGTTGAAACACGGGGATGACAGTGACCGACTTCTTTTGAAAAGTTTTCCCTGTCCTCTTGGAGATGATCTTGCTGCAGCTGGCCTTGGTCCGGGTTGATATCAAGAAAGCGCCTGAAAATGCAGTAATTTCAGATTAGCATATGATGCTTAAGGAGTCAGGGTTTAATGTATGCTAGGTGAAGACAAACTTTGAATGTTAAGAGTTAATAAAGAGACACCAGCATAACATTTAAACAGTTTTCTGCCAAGTCAACTCTGTGAAACTCCAAATTCCCAGTTGCTATCCATTCACCAATTTCACTTTAGCAGCTAATCATAGCAATTCAAGTCAAATTACACAAAAGAAAGAAAGAGCTTCCAAACATGTCAATATTTGTAAATATGAATCATCAAAAATAACTTACCT
Source organism: Poeciliopsis prolifica (assembly GCF_027474105.1). Lineage (NCBI taxonomy): Eukaryota > Metazoa > Chordata > Actinopteri > Cyprinodontiformes > Poeciliidae > Poeciliopsis > Poeciliopsis prolifica. The sequence goes on from NW_026562664.1 coordinate 4,324, forward strand.
TAGGATTGGCTCATAAAATGCAGGGTTCAAATGGATAGTCCTTGTAAAGAAAGTTCTAGAGGTTGCTTCCACATGTCACCACAACATGTCTTCTTCAGAAATACTGCAGCGTTCTGTTTAAAGAGAGCCTCCTTACCGTTGAATCTAACATCATTCCCAAAAGGCAATGCTACTCACAGTATACTACAGTATTTTATTAAAAACAGTAATAATTGCCAGAATGCATTGTTTTTCACGGTGCAATACCGTTTTCAATAGAAACAGTATGATACTGTTCAGTTTTGGCCGTTTTTTTACAGCAATTTGTTACAGTGTGGTTTTTAGTGAGAATCTGGAGTCACACACTGAGCAGACTGCACTCCTCTCTATTGTTCCTCTCTGTTCTGATTTTACAAAATAATCAATATGATGTTTGATGTTTTGTTGGTGAAGATTGGAGTGAAATCAGATTCTTTCCTGATTGTTTTCACAAGAGTCACTGAAAGCAGGAAAGTACAATGAATAAGAAACTGATTTCTGTAATATTGGAATCTTTTAAAAACTAGAACAGATGTAAAACATTTCAAAGAATATTCAAACATAACGTTACCTTCAGAGTCCAGACATCATGGAAAAAAAGCAGAAGCAGTAAAAGGTTGATTCTCACTGCGTCCATCTGACCTGCTTATCGATGCAACATCTGCTGCTGCTCTGAACAGAGAGTCTCAACTGAAATGATCTGAAATACGCCAGATAAAAAAAAATCCCAAGAATTATGATGGTAAATTTGTTAAACATTTGTAGAGTCAGAATTAATTTGACAGCTGTGCAATAATGGCTGTTGAATAAAGAGAATTCTCTGAGTGTAGGAGCTGTACGGCTCAATTTCAGTCAAGTCCTGCAGAACAAAACATGTTGTAGAATTAGCCTAAAAATCTGCATGTGTAAATAAAAATAATGCATCAATTTTTTAAATATAAATTACTCCTCTACATGCCGAATGCATGACTCCATTTGCTTTCTGTGGGGAAATAAATTAGTGCAACATTGACTTGTTTGATTGATTTATATTTTTACAGATAAGGTACTTTTTTTTTTATTTAAATATTGCTTATGTTGATAAGCCTAAGTGTAAATAAAAGAAAAAATATTGCATGTTTCTCACCGATGTGAACGTCTTCTGTAGATAAATCCCAGAATAACAGAAACCTTGATAATTAGGAGAACTGCAGCAGCCAAAGCAGAAGGAAGAGTCACTGCTGCAGACTGGCTCCAAACTTCATCTGATGAATTATTAGGATTTGATTCTATTGGAAATAAAACAAACATTATTAGAGAATATTTGGTTCATATGAGTTTGACATAACATTTATATAGATCCACTCACCATTAACTGTGATGCTGAGATGGAGAAAATTCGTTCCATTAAGATTTGAACACTGACAGGAGTAGTTCCCACTATCAGCTGCTGTTAAACTGGTCAGGTACAGAAACAGTTTGATTCCTGGTTTTTAGTAAGAATCTGGAGTCACACTGATGAACAAAGTCACCTCCATCCTGATACAGCAGATTGCACTCCTCTCTATTGTTCCTCTCCGTTCTGATTTTTCACACAATCATCATGATGATGTTTGACGTTTCATTGGTGCAGATTGGAGTAAAATCAGATTCTTTTCCGATAGTTTTACAAGAGGTGCTGCAAACAAAAAAGAACAATGAATGACAAACTGTCTCATCTATGAAGCAGTGGAATTTAAAGTAAGTCAGATCCAAGTATAGTTAGATATTGATAAAAAATCTCAAAATTAAATTCAAAGCAATTCAATTTTTACGTTACCTGTAGAGTCCAGTTGGCAGCCAAACCACAGTAGTAGCAGTAAAATGCTGAATCTCACTGCATCCATCTAACCTGCTTATTTCATCCAAATCTGCTGCTGCACTGAACCGAGGACGTCTGAACTGTCCTTTAAAACTTTTGGCGACACAAACCACAAACGCTCATCTCTCAAACCAGCACAAAAGGATGTGACTTTTTTTCTTTTAAAGGAAATGCACCTGCATGATGGCGTCTCTTTGAAACAACAGACCACACAAACAGGAATTAACTCTACACAACTCAAATAAGAGTGAGTTTGATTGAAAGCAAAACAATCAACTATTATCCATGATTATATTTTCCAGTACTGTAACATCTGAGATTAAAGCTTTGTCAGCATTCTATGATGCTCGGCAGGATTTCCTGCTAGTTTTTCTGCAACAATGTGGGGTTAGGAGATCTAAATGTCATGTTTGCTTTGTGGTCTTCACACATTTATAAGCTTGAATGTGAGCTGCAAAAAGATGAAAGGTCATGCTACAGCTTTATGTAGGCTTTGTCCCTCATTGCTCCTTAATGCAACACTTTTACACCAACATATTGGCAACCAGACAGAAAATGCAACAACATCCGAGAGACGAATCTCACTGCAAAGATGTACGAATACAAATGCATTAGAACTGCTGGTTAATACAAAGTTTTAAAAAGTTAATACATTTGTTCTCCTTTCATTTTAAAATGTTTATAGGTACATATATTTTTCCTTGAATGTTTATCAAAGCTGCAGATGCTATCAGAAATATCACTATTTAGTGTGACAGTAAATTCTTAACATCTTGATATTAAGGTTTTTGCTCAGCGACAGCCAGAATCAAATTATACAGACAACAAAACTAAAACAACAGAAAGGCTTGCATTGTGGCATCACTTTTAAGTAGCAATAAAACAAAAATGTTCATGGATATTCAGTGACTGTTTTTATTTTAATCTTCCATCAAACATAAAATTATATTCCATGTAGAAACAGAAATCAGATCCTTTTAAATTATTGTGCTATACAGGTGAAACAGTGGCCATCATTTTCAAAGGTGGAGTAGATTTATTTATATATCATTTTTAAAATAAAAATGTGGGAGCTGTTTACAGAAAAAAAAAACACACCAGATATGTCAGAAACATGACATAAAAGCAAAATCAAGTAGAAATAAGTAAAAATGCCCAAAAAATAAATGATTTTTTGTGTTAAAGTTCAAACATGCAAACTAACAGAAAGGTTGTGAAGTACAACATAACGAGGAAATCCTGTTGTATTCATCAAGACAGATGTTTAATTCAAAATGTTTTCATAAATGTTTCCCAGCCCGTCAGTGACATTTGTTTCTGATTTATACTGATGGTGACCAAAGGAGACAGTTTGATAAATGTCTCTGGTTTGTTGGGGGAGACTTGAGTACAGTTCATCCTGAACAATAAAAGACAAAATATAGTAATAAGAACCTTCATGCAAAAGGCCAAAGTCAAGTGAAACATATTTAATGTCTCTGTTGGGAAAAGACATTTAAATAACTGTTTAATAAAAGACAGGAGTAAATAGATACATTAATCATTTAGTTCTTATCAATTTTTTTTCTTCACTTTTGAATTGTTGCTTAAATGCAAAGATCAGTGTTTGCATACAGTGCAGTTTAGTTCCAAAATTAACAAATTCTCTCCCTTAGCGCAACAGTGCCATCTTGTGGTCATTCTGTAAAGCACATGCAATATAGATATTTTTGGATTTCTGTCACTGCTCCTTTATTGGAGCTGAAACAATCTGTTTATAGAAACAGAATTAATCAGAAACTTCCTCCAGTTAAATATGATGTTGACAGGAAATGACGTTTCTGAATATCAATTATGTTAATACACTCATTATTTAAGTATTCAGGAAAGTAAGTTTTGTGCCATCTAGTGATTGAGATGTTACTAGTAGTACTGGATGTCATAAAAACCACCACTAGATGAATGGATGTAAAATCTAAAATTAGAGGTAAAGTTTTAAGACAGTTTTTTACAGAATAAAAGGAAAACATGTTCTTGATGTATTTTCTAGTCCTTTTTGTGACAATCTGAAAATAGTTACTTATAAAATAAGCATATTTACTCACTACAGTCCGTCTTTTCAGCTCTTAGACAGGGGCTTTAAAACTGAAATAAACTCCAGATTCACATGAAAGTTCAATATAAAATCTGGAGGTAAATTTTAAGAAAATATGTTCAAAGATACAAAAGTTTAGATTCAAAATAAAAATCATATTGAAGATGCAGACAAAGATTGTAAGTGAAATTTGAAATCTGGAGCTTCAATTATAAAGCTTGAATTGAGCTAAAAAAATTATGAATATTGAATTAGTTTCTCACCGTTGTGGACGTCTTCTGCAGATAAATTCCAGAATAACTGAAAACATGACAACCAAGAAACCTGCAGCAGTCAAAGCAGAAAGAAGAGTCACTGCAGACTGGCTCCGACTTCATCTGCTGGAATTATTATTAGGAAATGAGTCTATTGGAAATAAAAAACATTCTCAATCTCAACATCAGGAGAGTTGTGGGTTATGAAGGTTAATCCATGTGGGTGTTGTTCTGCGATGTCCCATCCCGACGTTCATGCTGCCTCAGCTGGAGACTCGGTGGTGTATCCCTATTTTTTCAGAAATACTTTGTTGGAATCCGCTTGGTGGGAATTCTCGCAGGTGGTGATTAGAATTCCACGAAACCTTCACTGCGGTCATCAGTTCTTCTTCCTGAAATTTTTAAGAAACAAAAAATCTCCAGGCAGTAAGTTATGTAATTGTTTGCTCGCTGGCACGGGTCGTCCGCATTGGGCCTGCCGTCTTTAATTGATCTGTAAGAGAAATACAGAAGTTAATCATGTTGTCATACATGTGTTGAAATAATCAGGTTCATCGGTGGTCCAATTCGATGTTTGGGAATTCTGCAAATAATGTTGTGTTTTTATCTTCTTCGCATGCGCATGTAAACACAGAACACGTAGACAAACATTACATGTAAACAATCATTACTCCAACATGAAACAGACACAAACACACATTGGACGCCATCAGAATTAAAAATGAGTCAAATTTGCATTACAACAGAACCTGGTATAGTCAGGTGGAACACCCTCCATGATGTCCTGTAAATCCACCTCTGAAAGGAAAGCCTTGACTCCCTGGGAAGCTTCCCTGGTTGCCATCAAATCTTCCTCCTTGGCCCCGTGCAACCTTCAGCCTCCTGGTTGAGGTTTGAATCGTCTCTGGAAGCAGTCTCTGGCTCAATGTCCTTGTGTGTCTGCAGATAAAACAAATGTCACCCAGTGTGAGTGTGGTTTCTGGCTGTCATAGTGTCCAAAATGTCCTGGCTGTCCATACTGTGGATGTTCAGGACAGCCTGATGAAAGCAGGGTCAGTTGGCAGAATGTGCAGTTGGGCCTGATGGAAACAATGACATCTTGTGGTCATTCTGTAAAGCACATGCAATAAAAATATTTTTGGATTTCTGTCACTGCTCCTTTATTGGAGCTGAAACAATCTGTTTATTGAACCAGAATTAATCAGAAAGTTCCTCCAGTTAAATATGATCTTGACAGGAAATGATGTGCAGCTGGTTAGGAAACAGCAAGGACGTTTCGGACTATAAATTATGTTAATACACTCACTATTGAAGTATTCAGGAAAAGTAAGTATTGTGCCATCTAGTGAATGTCATGTTACTAGTTGTATTGGGTGTTATTATAAAAACCACCACTAGAAGAACTGATGCAAAATCTAAAATTAGAGGTAAAGTTTTAAGACAGTTTTTTACAGAGTAAAAGGTAAATATGTTCTTCCTGTATTTTCTAGTCTTTTTGTGACAATCTGAAAATATTACTTATAAAATAAGGATATTTACTCACTACAGGGGCAGTTTCTCCTTGTGCAGACGATCCAGATGTTTCAGCTCTTAGACAGGCGCTTTAAAACTGAAATAAACTCCAGATTCACGTGAAAGTTCAATATAACATATGGAGGTAAAGTTAAGAAAATATGTTCAAAGATACAAAAGTTTAGATTCAAAATAAAACAATCATATTGAAGATGCAGATAAAGATCGTAAGTGAACTTTGAAATCTGGAGAGCTTCAGTATAAAGCTTGAATTGAGTAAAAGAAATTATGAATATTGAATTAGTTTCTCACCGTTGTGGACGTCTCTGCAGATAAATCCCAGAATATCTGAAAATATGACACCAAGAAACCTGCAGCAGTCAAAGCAGAAGGAAGAGTCACTGCAGACTGGCTCCAAACTTTACTGCTGGAGTATTATTAGAAATGAGTCTATTGGAAAAAAAACAAACATTGTTAGAGAAAATAAAGACAACATAAGTTTGATTCAAACTATATAAAAGTGTCTCACCATTAACTGTGATGCTGAGATGGAAAAAATACTGTGAAGTTGCACAATTCAGAGAGTGAGGTTAAAGAAAAAAAATCAGGGAGCAAAAACGTATCTTTAATACATCTGCAGACAGAGAGCAAAAATACACTGCATCAGGCAAAAATCATTCTGCTCCAACAAACTTAGAGTTGCATAGTGCTTTATTCACCTTTCTGATACAGAGGCGGAGACTCAATGTTCTAAGAACAAAAATTGATTCTGGGCGATTTGATTTCCCAGTGAACCTCTCGTCAGTGGCTGGTGAGGACCCAGGTGGATTTAAAAAGATCCACAACCTTCACTGCGGTCATCAGTTCTTCTTCCTGAAATTTTTAAGAAGCACAAAATCTCCAGGCTGTAGGTTATGTAATTGTTTGCCCGCTGGCACGGGTCGTCCTCCTTGGGCCTGCCGTCTTTAATTGATCTGTTAGAGAAATGCAGAAGTTAATCATGTTGTCATTACATGTTGTTGAAATAATTCCAGGTTTCATCTAAGTTCCCATTCCGATGTTTGTGAAATCCTGCAAATAAGGTTGTGTTTTTATCTTCTTCGCATGCGCATGAAAACACAGAACACGTAGACAAACATTACATGTAAACAATCATTCACTCCAACATGAAACAGACACAAACACACATTGGACGCCATCAGAATTAAAAGTCAGTCAAATTTGCATTACAACAGAACCTGGTATAGTCAGGTGGAACACCCTCCACGATGTCCTGTAAATCCACCTCTGAAAGGAAAGCCTTGACCCCCTGGGGAAGCTTCCCTGGTTGCCATCAAATCTTTCTACTCGGCACCTGTGCAACCTTCAGCCACCTGGTTGTGGTTTGAATCGTCTCTGAAAGCAGTCTCTGGCTCAATGTCCTTGAGGTCTGCAGATAAAACAAACATCAGCCAGTGTGAGGCTTTCTGGCTGTCCATGCTGTCCTGACTGTGGATGTTCAGGACAGGCAGATGAAGCAGGGTCAGTTGGCAGAATGGTGCAGTTGGGCCTGATGGAAACACTGACATCTTGTGGTCATTCTGTAAAGCACATGCAATATAGATATTTTTGGATTTCTGTAACTGCTCCTTTATTGGAGCTGAAACAATCTGTTTATTGAACCAGAATTAATCAGAAACTTCCTCCAGTTAAATATGATGTTGACAGGAAATGATGTGCAGCTGGTTAGGATACAGCAGGGACATTTCTGACTATCGATTATGTTAATACACTCACTATTGAAGTATTCAGGAAAAGTAAGTATTGTGCCATCCAGTGATTGTAATGTTACTAGTTGTATTGGATGTTATTATAAAAACCACCACCAGAAGAACTGATGTAAAATCTAAAATTAGAGGTAAAGTTTTAAGACATTTTTTTACAGAATAAAAGGAAAACATGTTCTTCCTGTATTTTCTAGACTTTTTTGTGACAATCTTCAAATAGTTACTGATAAAATAAGGATATTTACTCACTACAGTAGCAGTTTCTCCTTGTGCAGACGATCTGGAGGTTTCAGCTCTTAGACAGGGGCTTTAAAACTGAAATAAACTCCACATTTACATGAAAGTTTAATATAACATCTGGAGGTCAAGTTTAAGAAAATATGATCAAAAACAAAAGTTTAGATTTAAAATAAAACAATCATATTGAAGATGCAGATAAAGATCGTAAGTGAAATTTGAAATCTGCAGCTTTTGTTATAAACTTGAATTGAGGTAAAAGAAATTATGAATATTGAATTAGTTTCTCACCGTTGTGGACGTCTTCTGCAGATAAGTCCCAGAATAACAGAAACTGTGACAACCAAGAAACCTGCAGCGGTCAAAGCAGAAGGAAGAGTCACTGCAGACTGGCTCCAAACTTCATCTGTTGGATTATTATTAGGAAATGAGTCTATTGGAAAAAAAAAAAAACATTATTAGATAATATAAAGACCATATAAGTTTGATTCAAGAGATATAAAAGTGTCTCACCATTAACTGTGATGCTGAGATGGAAAAAATACTGTGAAGTTGCACAATTCAGAGACTGAGGTCCAGACAAAAATCAGGGAGCAAAAACGATCTTTAATACATCTGCAGACAGAGAGCAAAAATACACTGCATCAGGCAAAAATCATTCTGCTCCAACGAACTCAGAGTTGCATAGTTGCTTTATTCACCTTTCTGATAACAGAGGCGGAGACTTAATCTTCTAAGAACAAAAATTGATTCTTGGTGATTTGATTTCCCAGTGAACTTCTCGCCAGTGGCTGGTGAGGACGCAGGTGGATTTAAGAAAATCCACAACCTTCACTGCGGTCATCAGTTCTTCTCCCTGAAATTTTTAAGAAACACAAAATCTCCAGGCAGTAAGTTATGTAATTGTTTGCCCGCTGGCACGGGTCGTCCTCCTTAGGCCTGCCGTCTTTAATTGATCTGTAAGAGAAATACAGAAGTTAATCATGTTGTCATTACATGTTGTTGAAATAATTCCAGGTTTCATCGGTGGTCCAATTCCGATGTTTGGGAAATCCTGCAAATAAGATTGTGTTTTTATCTTCTTCGCATGCGCATGTAAACACAGAACACGTAGACAAACATTACATGTAAACAATCATTCACTCCAACATGAGACAAACAAACGTTGGACGCCATCAGAATTAAAAGTCAGTCAAATTTGCATTACAACAGAACCTGGTATAGTCAGGTGGAACACCCTCCACGATGTCCTGTAAATCCACCTCAGAAAGGAAAGCCTTGACCCTCTGGGGAAGCTTCCCTGGTTGCCATCAAATCTTTCTACTCGGCACCTGTGCAACCTTCAGCCTCCTGGTTGTGGTTTGAATCGTCTCTGGAAGCAGTCTCTGGCTCAATGTCCTTGATGTCTGCAGATAAAACAAACATCAGCCAGTGTGAGGCTTTCTGGCTGTCCATACTGTCCTGGCTGTCCATACTGTCCTGGCTGTCCATACTGTCCTGGCTGTGGCTGTTCAGGGCAGCCTGATGAAGCAGGGTCAGTTGGCAGAATGGTGCAGTTGGGCCTGATGGAAACACTGACATCTTGTGGTCATTCTGTAAAGCACATGCAATATAGATATTTTTGGATTTCTGTCACTGCTCCTTTATTGGAGCTGAAACAATCTGTTTATTGAACCAGAATTAATCAGAAACTTCCTCCAGTTACATATGATGTTGACAGGAAATGATGTGCAGCTGGTTAGGAAACAGCAAGGACATTTCTGACTATCGATTATGTTAATACACTCACTAGTTAAGTATTCAGGAAAGTAAGTATTGTGCCATCTAGTGATTGAGATGTTACTAGTAGTACTGGATGTCATAAAAACCACCACTAGATGAATGGATGTAAAATCTAAAATTAGAGGTAAAGTTTTAAGACAGTTTTTTACAGAATAAAAGGAAAACATGTTCTTCCTGTGTTTTCTAGACTTTTTGGTGACAATCTGAATATAGTTACTAATAAAATAAGGATATTTACTCACTACAGGGGCAGTATCTCCTTGTGCAGACGATCCAGATGTTTCAGCTCTTAGACAGGCGCTTTAAAACTGAAAAACTCCAGATTCACGTGAAAGTTCAATATAACATATGGAGGTAAAGTTTAAGAAAATATGATCAAAGATACAAAAGTTTAGATTTAAAATAAAACAATCCTATTGAAGATGCAGATAAAAATCGTAAGTGAAATTTAAAATCTGCAGCTTCAATTATTAAGCTTGAATTGAGGTAAAAGAAATTATGAATATTGAATTAGTTTCTCACCGTTGTGGACGTCTTCTGCAGATAAATCCCAGAATATCTGAAAATATGACAACCAAGAAACCTGCAGCAGTCAAAGCAGAAGGAAGAGTCACTGCAGACTGGCTCCAAACTTCATCTGCTGGATTATAATTAGGAAATGAGTCTATTGGAAATAAAACAAACATTATTAGAGAAAATAAAAACCACATAAGTTTGATTCAAACTATATAAAAGTGTCTCACCATTAACTGTGATGCTGAGATGGAAAAAATACTGTGAAGTTGCACAATGCAGAGACTGAGGTAAAGAAAAAAATCAGGGAGCAAAAACAATCTTTAATACATCTGCAGACAGAGAGCAAAAATACACTGCATCAGGCGAAAATCATTCTGCTCCAACGAACTCAGAGTTGCATAGTTGCTTTATTCACCTTTCTGATAACAGAGGCGGAGACTCAATCTTCTAAGAACAAAAATTGATTCTGGGCGATTTGATTCCCCATTGAACTTCTCCTCAGTGGCTGGTGAGGACCCAGGTGGATTTAAGAAAATCCACAACCTTCACTGCGGTCATCAGTTCTTCTTCCTGAAGTTTTTAAGAAACACAAAATCTCCAGGCAGTAAGTTATGTAATTGTTTGCCCGCTGGCACGGGACGTCCTCCTTCGGCCTGCCGTCTTTAATTGATCTGTAAGAGAAATACAGAAGTTAATCATGTTGTCATTACATGTTGTTGAAATAATTCCAGGTTTCATCGGTGGTCCCATTGCAATGTTTGGGAAATCCTGCAAATAAGGTTGTGTTTTTATCTTCTTCGCATGCGCATGTAAACACAGAACACGTAGACAAACATTACATGTAAACAATCATTCACTCCAACATGAGACAAACTTTGGACGCCATCAGAATTAAAAGTCAGTCAAATTTGTATTACAACAGAACCTGGTATAGTCAGGTGGAACACCCTCCATGATGTCCTGTAAATCCACCTCAGAAAGGAAAGCCTTGACCCCCTGGGGAAGCTTCCCTGGTTGCCATCAAATCTTCCTCCTCAGCCCCTCTGCAACCTTCAGCCTCCTGGTTGTGGTTTGAATCGTCTCTGGAAGCAGTCTCTGGCTCAATGTCCTTGATGTCTGCAGATAAAACAAACATCAGCCAGTGTGAGGCTTTCTGGCTGTCCATACTATCCATACTGTCCTGTCTGTCCATACTGTCCATACTGTCCTGGCTGTGCATGTTCAGGACAGCCTGATGAAGCAGGGTCAGTTGGCAGATTTTTGCAGTTGGGCCTGATGGAAACACTGACATCTTGTGGTCATTCTGTAAAGCACATGCAATATAGATTTTTTGGGTTTCTGTCACTGCTCCTTTATTGGAGCTGAAACAATCTGTTTATTGAACCAGAATTAATCAGAAACTTCCTCCAGTGTCATATGATGTTGACAGGAAATGATGTGCAGCTGGTTAGGAAATGGCAGGGACGTTTCGGACTATTGATTATGTTAATACACTCACTATTTAAGTATTCAGGTATTCACGAGATGTTTTTTCTGCAGCTGCATGAAAAAACATCTCGACTATGCTACACTTTATGATACAAATGAAAGATTTTCTCTTTTAAGAAAAATCTACTTCACAGCGGTTTTAGCTGTCAAGTTGATATTTAGGCAAAGGATGAAATTATGAATACTGTATTAGGGTCTCACCAATGTGAACGTCTTCTGTATATAAATCCCAGAATAACTGAAACCATGATCATTAGAACTGCAGCAGTCAAAGCAGAAGGAAGAGTCACTGCTGCAGACTGGCTCCAAACTTCATCTGCTGGATTATTATCAGGAGTTGATTCAATTGGAAATAAAACAAACATTGTTAGAGAATATATGGTTCATATGAGTTTGACATAACATTTAAATAGATCCACTCACCATTAACTGTGATGCTGAGATGGAGAAAATTCGTTCCATTAAGATTTGAACACTCACAGGAGTATTTCCCACTATCAGCTGCTGTTAAACTGGTCTGGTACAGAAACAGTTTGATTCCTGGTTTTTAGTGAGAATCTGGAGTCACACTCAGCAGACTGCACTCCTCTCTATTGTTCCTCTCCGTTCTGATTTTACAAATGATCAATGTTTGATGTTTTGTTGGTGAAGATTGGAGTGAAATCTGATTCTTTCCCGATTGTTTTCACAAGAGTCACTGAAAGCAGGAAAGAACAATGAATAAGAAACTGATTGCTGTAATATTGGAATCTTTTAAAAACTATAACAGATGTAAAACATTTCAAAGAATATTCAACATAACGTTACCTTCAGAGTCCAGACATCATGCAAAACACGGCAGAAGCAGTAAAAGGTTGATTCTCACTGCGTCCATCTGACCTGCTTGTCGATGCAACATCTGCTGCTGCTCTGAACAGAGTCTCAAGTGTCCTCTGAACTTTTATTGGGCAACTCAAACCACAAATTGTCATCTCTCAAAGTGGTTCAAGAGGATGTAACACTTTTTTCCTGAAAGGGAAATGTGTCTACATCACAGGGTCACTTTGAAACAACAGAACACAAACTAGAATTCTCTCTGCACATCTCAACATTTAGTTAGCCAAAAGCTTCACCTAACTTTTTCCCTGTTAGGTCAAAAGTTTGCTTAAAATAAAAACTCATTTATATCAATGTTACTGAAATGTATTTTAATGTACTGTTGCCTCTTGGATCAAAACAGAGCTGGCGGCACACAGCATGTTGTCATGGCACTTCCTGTCTGGTTTTCTGCCCCAGCAGGGGTTAGTTAGTAAAACTTAAGATCTAAATGTCATGTTTGCTTTGCTTTGTTTAGGATCGTGAATATGAGCTGAAAAGAAAAATAAAAACGTCACACTGCAGGTTACAGCATGCAGTACATTATGAGTAATAATACTCTTAATGTACTGCAAAAATACCTATCTTCCATTTATTTATGTTAAAAATAGATCCTTTTAAATAGATGTATTTTTTCTTTGTATTATTATTATTAAATCATGTCATAACAAAAGTATCCAGGACATAATATGTGTAAGACGATTACTTCTTACACATATCACATAAACAACTCACCAGCTCAGGAAGTGTGATGAGAAGATTAATAATAGTTTTCTGACATTTGATTTAATGAATGTTTCAACAAATTTAAAGTAAAAAACTTAAGATACTTATCATGTGCTGCTTTGTCAAGATTGATGCAACAAACTTGCACAATTTTGCAAAACCCTTTTTGAAACGGCAGACAATAAATAAACCACATTGTTTATTGTTTAAACAATGTGGTTAAAAAGTGACAGATGACCCAAAAAGATGTTAACTGATGTCTAAATGTGGTTTAAAGGTGATCAGGGCTGATCATAGTCTAACCAAGTCTGACTCTTAATTTAAAATTGTTTTTTTTTTTTCAAAATTTGTGAGACATTGTTCAGTTATGTTTTCCTACAGTAAATAAAAACAAAAACAAGCAATGTTAAATGTTTACTCAAACCTATTTTTACACAACACAAATATTAACAAATGTACTTTTTTTTCTTTTAATAAATGACCAAAAATGATAACTTTCCTTGTGTTTGCTTTGTTGATTTGTACATTTATGCTAAAACCAACATGCTGCTGAGATCTCTGCAACATGTTAATGGATGTACATATATATCCATTTATTATATGAACACATGAACTCTTTATCAAAGGAACTTATAATGAACACTGGGAAATGAACCCAATGTGTCAAGACCTGTTGGACATAAATAAATCAGAAGGAAATGATCTGAAATACGCCAGAAACAAAAATCCCAAGAAACATGATGGTAAATTTGTTAAACATTTGTAGAGTCAAAATTAATTTGACAGCTGAGCAATAATGGCTGTTGAATAAAGAGAATTTTCCTTCTGAGTGTAGGAGCTGTACGGCTCAATTTCAGTCGAGTCCTGCAGAAAAAAACATGTTGTAGAATTAGCCTAAAAATCTGCATGTGTAAATAAAATAACATGCATCAATTTTTAAAATATAAATGACCTCCTCTACATGATGAATGCATGACTCTGTTGCATTTCTCTCACTGTAAAGAATGAGATCAGTCTCTCTCTTTGCAGTGAGAGACTGATCTCACTTCAAAGATGCACGGATACAAATGCATTAGAACTGCTGGTTAATATAAAAAGTTTTAAAAATTAAATACATTTGTTCTCCTTTCATTTTAAAATGTTTATTAGTACATATATTTTTTCTTGAATGTTTATCAAAGCTGCAGATGCCAAAGCTCATGATGCAATGGTTTAAACATTTCCTTGCTTTAAAGTAAATGAAGATTTGAAAATTAATCTGAATTTGACATGCAAAGTCATTTTACAATGTTTTGTTACTTTCTAAGATAACAAAACGATTTCTGCTTCTATCTTTGCCTAAAGAGAGACATGCCTGGGTTTCCTTTCTCAACCTGTACTCCCTTTTTAATTCAATCTCATACATCTGGAAATTACAAAAAATAAAAATAAATAAATAATCTCTCTGTGATAGATAATACAGCCCACATGAAGTAGTTGAAATGACATAAGCAGTGCTCTTCAATATGATTAGAACTGTTTACCTTTTTTTTTTCTTTTTTTTGTAGGCCATGGCTAATTGCAGAGACCTTATCGACTTAATTACACATCATTCCTGGGATTAATTACCAAAGTAAGTAATTAACTTATTCAGTGTGTGTTTGTCCAGGTGTCAGTGGGGCTTTTGTCCCTGGAGGTATGGTTTGCTGCATCATTAATCTGAGAGGCTTGGCAACTACAACCTGACCCACATTACAGCATCTCTGCATCGAATGGGGAAACCTGTCAAGCTTCCTGGTGTTTGTGAAGAAGTCACTTATCAATTGTGGGGATTTTTTGGTACATTTGCACAACTAAATTGATTAAAAAACCTCCAGCAGATGGACTTTTGTCAAGTAATAGTTTGACAAAAGTCCATGCCTTGCTGCATATTACAATGAAGTTAAGTTTTATATCAAGACTCTGACAAAAAGTAACTATTAAAACAATTAAAATCTGTACTGCTTAGTTGGGAACTGAAGCCCCTTAGCTTTTCCTTGAACAATGTTTATCTGTATTTGTTTTTCTTGAGGCATAACAAATGTTTCACTCTGTCGTTATACAGTGTCTGCGAATAAAGTTAAAAAAAAACATCTTCCCCCGCTCCTCCCCCCTCACACACAACAGTGCGAGGGGGGAGTGACATCACAACTGTGATGTCACTCAAACCTATTGCGAGGGGGGAGTGACATCACAACTGTGATGTCACTCCCCCCTCGTATCCCTCCCCCTCGAGTGACATCACAAACTGTGATGTCACTCATCCTCTCTGTGACATCACTGGAGACTGTCTCTATATTCCAAGAGTCTACAGAGAGATTCATTTGCAGTTTCACAAACTTCAACAAACATATAGCGATGGCGGAGTATTTTACAACGGTGGAGGTTCTTGATAAGCGATGCATGGAGCTACAGGACGAGAACTCCATGCTAAGAACAACGGTGGACAGCATGGAGCAGAAAATACACCAGCTAACTGGGAGGACAGACAGTGGCATCACTGATTTGATGTCCGAAAATAAAATGTTACGGGAAAGGATGGAGCAACAACAATGAGAATCGAGGCGCTAAATAATGAGCTGGAGGAAACCAGAATAACAATTCAGTCACTGAAACAACAGTGCAGAGACTGATGCACCGAAAACCAAAGACTGGAGCCGAATAACATGTCAATCAGAGGGAGGGCAGAGAATGCGTTGAGGGAAAAAAAGAGAGATCGCCAGTGGTTAGAGAATGAAAATAATGAATTAAATAAAGAATTGGTCACATTGAAAATTAAATTAGACAGGCTAAAGTCAAGGTCAGCACATGCCCAGGATGCAAAGACAAATGAGGACATGGCAGTAAAGATGGTGGATGAGCCCAAGCCAACAGTGTTTCAGAGAGTTGGGCGTGTTTTTGTTCAGATGTACCAGGAGGGTACACTACGATATTGGGTACCATCATGGATTTTTTAAAAGTGCTGTAAATCTGCCATCAAGACAGAAACACGCCCAACTCTCTGGAGCACTGTTGGATCTCTTCAAGAGAGAAGGTCTGGGTTGAAGGATGGAAGAGTTTTGGAGAGGAGGCTCCGTCTGACAGTGGATCCTCGGATTGTGGAAGAGCAGTGTGGTTTTCGTCCTGGTCGTGAAACAATGGCAGTTAGTCGGACTCGTTCCCTGTGAGAGTTGGACTCCACCAGGGCTGCCCTCAGTGATTCTGTTCATCACTTCATGGACAGAATTTCTAGGGGCAGTCAAGGTGTTGAGGAGATCCGTTCTGGTGGACTTAGGATCGCATCTCTGCTTTTTGTGGATGATGTGGTCCTATTGGCTCCATCGGGACGTGATCAGCAGCTCTCGCTGGAGCGGTTCGCAGCCGAGTGTGAAGCGGCCAGGATGAGAATCTGTGCCTCCAAGTCCGAGGTCCTGGTCCCTCACAAGGGTCCCAGGGAAGACCCAGGACATGCTGGAGGGACCATGTCTCTCAGCTGGCCTGGGAACGACTTCGGGTTCCCCCAGAGGAGCTGCAAGAAGAGGCTGGAGACAGGAAAGACTGGGCCTCCTTTCTGAAGCTGCTTCCCCGAGACCCGACACTGGATTAGCAGCAGACAATGGACGGACGGAAGGACAGACAGGTGGATGGACGGAAGGACAGACGGGCGGAAGGACAGACAGGTGGATGGACGGAAGGACAGACGGGCGGAAGGACGGGCGGATGGACGGATCTTTTTCACGTGGGTGTATCCTTTTTCAGTTTGCCTTTGGTTTTACATTTTCTACTGCACATATATCAAAGTCGAGTCCGGCAGTCAGACTACAGTGGCTTATAAAAATCACTTTGTGTTTCTATTTTATTTTGTAATTAAATTTGTCTTCCTCTCTGCAGCTTGGGGAGCGTCCATGTGGCAGAAACATGGACAGTGGAGGGAGATGTGCATTTTGAGTTCTGCTCCAAATGTCCGATTATTAGAAGCCATTTTGGGCTTTTTCTTTTTTTTAATTAGCTTACTGATGTTATGAGTTGCTGTTTTAGGTTAAAATACTATTTTTGTTTTCCAGACAATAGAAACACAAAAAGACGCACAAATTACTAAAGTTTTTTTTGTTACTGTTTTAACTTGTTGTTTAATGGTTACTGTGGTAACCATGGTTACTGTGGTAACCATTAAACAATATCCTTCAGTTTAAATTTATAACTGGAAACACAGTGATGATGTAATCATTATAAAATAATCATTATAAAATAATCATTATAAAATAATCATTATAAAATAATCATTATAAAATAATCATTATAAAATAATCATTATAAAATAATCATTATAAAATAATCATTAGAAAATAATCATTATAAAATAATCATTAGAAAATAATCATTAGAAATAATCATTATAAAATAATCATTATAAAATAATCATTAGAAAATAATCATTATAAAATAATCATTAGAAAATAATCATTAGAAAATAATCATTATAAAATAATCATTAGAAAATAATCATTAGAAAATAATCATTATAAAATAATCATTAGAAAATAATCATTATAAAATAATCATTAGAAAATAATCATTAGAAAATAATCATTATAAAATAATCATTATAAAATAATCATTATAAAATGATTATTATAAAATAATCATTATAAAATAATCATTAGAAAATAATCATTATAAAATAATCATTAGAAAATAATCATTATAAAATAATCATTATAAAATAATCATTATAAAATGATTATTATAAAATAATCATTATAAAATAATCATTATAAAATAATCATTATAAAATAATCATTAGAAAATAATCATTAGAAAATAATCATTAGAAAATAATCATTAGAAAATAATCATATTGATCTTTGATAAAACTACTAAGTTTTGTCAAAGATCAATATGATTTTTTCTGCATTGTTGTTGTTAGCAGCTGCTGAAAACAACAACAACGCAACAATAGTTACAGTAAATAACTATTTACTGTTATTTACTATAATAACAGTAAATAGTTAACTATTTACTGTTAATAACTATTTACAGTAAATAGTAAATATTTACTGTAAATAGTAAATAGTTATTTACTATTTACTCGCAGTAAATATTAAATAACTATTTACTGTTAAATAAATAACAGTAAATATTTAAATAACAGTAAATAACAGATATTTACTGTTAAATAGTTAATAACTATTTAACAGTAAATATCTGTATATAAATCCCAGAATAACTGAAACCTTGATCATTAGAACTGCAGCAGTCAAAGCAGAAGGAAGAGTCACTGCTGCAGACTGGCTCCAAACTTCATCTGCTGGATTATTATCAGGAGTTGATTCTATTGGAAATAATACAAACATTGTTAGAGAATATATGGTTCATATGAGTTTGACATAACATTTATATAGATCCACTCACCATTAACTGTGATTCTGAGATTGAGAAAATATGCTGAATCAAGATTTGAACACTGACAGGAGTAGTTCCCACTATCAGCTGCTGTTAAACTGGTCTGGTGCAGAAACAGTTTGATTCCTGCACTGTAACAAATTGCCCTGTATTTTTATAGTAAAATGCTGGCAGCAGGGTTGCCAGCATTATACTGTTAATTATACAGTACCCTTGCTGTAATCAACTTTACAGTATATTACTGTCACAAAAGAAATCTTTTGATTACAGCACATTGCTATTTTTATCAGATTTACAGTAGACTACTGGCAGCAGTGTTGAATTCACATACAGCTTACTACTGTAAATTTCCAATATAAAATAGAAACATGAAAAAAACACTTAAAAAATGTAAGTTCCATTATGTCAAACATTTTTTGGGAAAAAAAGAACAACTCAAACATTGACTCATACACAGTCTTTAGTGGGCCACATAATAAAGAAGGTTTTGAAACGACAATGTATGTGTGCCTTAAACCTAAACCTTTTCTACAAGAATGTTGAGAGTAAACTGTCCAAAGTAAGTCATATTCTGGAAAAACAGTAAGAAAATCACCATCTATTTTGTGAAATAAATTTTTTAACTGATTTAAAGAGTATTTGAATAAAGCATGAATTGCGGCCTTTTGATTAGTCTGAAATAAAATAAGTATGAAATAAATAATGGAAATAATGCATTGTACAACTCAGCACACTACTTTTTCAATACAAAATACTACTTCTTGTGGAAGTGAGGAACAATATGATGCAACATAAACATTTAACTTTCAATCTAAAGCATAGAAAAACATTGCAAATTTTAGTTTGATAAAAATTTAAATGAAACATTTAGACTTGAATTTCCTTTAGGGCAAAATCAGAGCTCCAACTTCAAATGATAAAACAATGAAACAATATTAGACAACACACTGCCAAGATAAGTTAAACATGGTGCCTGTACAGTCAAAATTACATCTGAAGAACAGAAAGTGGGAGCCTTAACAAAATTTATGCTCTTAATTAAAAGAGATGTCTTCAGATTATGCTGACCTTTAAATAAAAAATAAATCTCTCAAGAACACTCCTGTTCAGGGATAAGTTGCCTTCATGCCTGTAGAGTTTTTGTTTGTTTGTTTTTTACGTGGAGGGGCAACAATATCTATAGCTTGGTTAGAAAGTTCTCACTATGAAATTCCACTCAAAGTCCATGAGGTTTTTCAGCAGAGTTGAAACACGGGGATGACAGTGACCGACTTCTTTTGAAAAGTTTTCCCTGTCCTCTTGGAGATGATCTTGCTGCAGCTGGCCTTGGTCCGGGTTGATATCAAGAAAGCGCCTGAAAATGCAGTAATTTCAGATTAGCATATGATGCTTAAGGAGTCAGGGTTTAATGTATGCTAGGTGAAGACAAACTTTTGAATGTTAAGAGTTAATAAAGAGACACCAGCATAACATTTAAACAGTTTTCTGCCAAGTCAACTCTGTGAAACTCCAAATTCCCAGTTGCTATCCATTCACCAATTTCACTTTAGCAGCTAATCATAGCAATTCAAGTCAAATTACACAAAAGAAAGAAAAAGAGCTTCCAAACATGTCAATATTTGTAAATATGAATCATCAAAAATAACTTACCTTAGGATTGGCTCATAAAATGCAGGATTCAAATGGATAGTCCTTGTAAAGAAAGTTCTAGAGGTTGCTTCCACATGTCACCACAACATGTCTTCTTCAGAAATACTGCAGCGTTCTGTTTAAAGAGAGCCTCCTTACCGTTGAATCTAACATCATTCCCAAAAGGCAATGCTACTCACAGTACTACAGTATTTTATTAAAAACAGTAATAATTGCCCAGAATGCATTGTTTTTCACGGTGCAGTACCGTTTTCAATAGAAACAGTATGATACTGTTCAGTTTTGGCCGTTTTTTTACAGCAATTTGTTACAGTGTGGTTTTTAGTGAGAATCTGGAGTCACACTGAGCAGACTGCACTCCTCTCTATTGTTCCTCTCTGTTCTGATTTTACAAATGATCAATATGATGTTTGATGTTTTGTTGGTGCAGATTGGAGTGAAATCTGATTCTTTCCCGATTGTTTTCACAAGAGTCACTGAAAGCAGGAAAGAACAATGAATAAGAAACTGATTGCTGTAATATTGGAATCTTTTAAAAACTAGAACAGATGTAAAACATTTCAAAGAATATTCAACATAACGTTACCTTCAGAGTCCAGACATCATGCAAAAAAAGCAGAAGCAGTAAAAGGTTGATTCTCACTGCGTCCATCTGACCTGCTTATCGATGCAACATCTGCTGCTGCTCTGAACAGAGAGTCTCAACTGAAATGATCTGAAATACGCCAGATAAAAAAAAATCCCAAGGATTATGATGGTAAATTTGTTAAACATTTGTAGAATCAGAATTAATTTGACAGCTGTGCAATAATGGCTGTTGAATAAAGAGAATTTTCCTTCTGAGTGTAGGAGCTGTACGGCTCAATTTCAGTCAAGTCCTGCAGAACAAAACATGTTGTAGAATTAGCCTAAAAATCTGCATGTGAAAATAAAATAATGCATCAATTTTTTAAATATAAATTACTTCCTCTCCATGACGAATGCATGACTCCATTTGCTTTCTGTGGGGAAATAAATTAATGCAACATTGACTTGTTTGATTGATTTATTATTACAGATAAGGTACTTTTTTTTATTTAAATATTGCTTATGTTGATAATAAATAAATAAAAGAAAAAATATTGCATGTTTCTCACCGATGTGAACGTCTTCTGTAGATAAATCCCAGAATAACAGAAACCTTGATAATTAGGAGAACTGCTGCAGTCAAAGCAGAAGGAAGAGTCACTGCTGCAGACTGGCTCCAAACTTCATCTGATGAATTATTAGGATTTGATTCTATTGGAAATAAAACAAACATTATTAGAGAATATTTGGTTCATATGAGTTTGACATAACATTTATATAGATCCACTCACCATTAACTGTGATTCTGAGATGAAGAAAATTTGTTCCATTAAGATTTAAACACTGACAGGAGTAGTTCCCACTATCAGCTGCTGTTAAACTGGTCAGGTGCAGAAACACAGTTTGATTCCTGGTTTTTAGTGAGAATCTGGAGTCACACTCATGAACAAAGTCACCTCCATCCTGATACAGCAGATTGCACTGCTCTCCATTGTTCCTCTCTGTTCTGATTTTACACACAATCATCATGATGATGTTTGACGTTTCATTGGTGCAGATTGGAGTAAAATCTGATTCTTTTCCGATTGTTTTTACAAGAGGTGCTGCAAACAAAAAAGAACAATTAATGACAAACTGTCTCATCTATGAAGCAGTGGAATTTAAAGTAAGTCAGATCAAAGTACAGTTCTAAAAAGTGAAGGCCCCCGATTGATAAAAACCTCAAAATTAAATTCAAAGCAATTCAATTTTTACGTTACCTGTAGAGTCCAGTTGGCAGCCAAACCACAGTAGTAGCAGTAAAATGCTGAATCTCACTGCATCCATCTAACCTGCTTATTTCATCCAAATCTGCTGCTGCACTGAACCGAGGACGTCTGAACTGTCCTTTAAAACTTTTGGGTGACACAAACCACAAACGCTCATCTCTCAAACCAGCACAAAAGGATGTGACTCTCTCTTTTTTTTTTTAAAGGAAATGCACCTGCATGATGACTTCTCTTTGAAACAACAGACCACACAAACAGGAATTATCTCTACACAACTCAAATAAGAGTGAGTCTGATTGAAAGCAAAACAATCAACTATTATCCATGATTATATTTTCCAGTACTCTTAACATCTGAGATTAAAGCTTTGTCAGCATTCTATGATGCTCGGCAGGATTTCCTGCTTGTTTTTCTGCAACAATGGGGTTAGGAGATCTAAATGTCATGTTTGCTTTGTGGTCTTCACACATTTATAATCTTGAATGTGAGCTGCAAAAAGATTAAAGGTCATGCTACAGCTTTATGTAGGTTAGGTCCCTCATTGCTCCTTTATGCAACACTTTTACACCAACATATTGGCAACCAGACAGAAAAATGCAACAAACATCCAAGAGATGATTCTCACTGCAAAGATGCACAGATACAAATGCATTAGAACTGCTGGTTAATACAAAAAGTTAATACATTTGTTCTTTCATTTTAAAATGTTTATAAGTACATATATTTTTCCTTGAATGTTTATCAAAGCTGCAGATGCTATCAGAAATATCACTATTTACTGTATGACAGTAAATTCTTAACATCTTGATATTAAGGTTTTTGCTCAGCGACAGCCAGAATCAAATTATACAGATAACAAAACTAAAACAATAAAAAGGCTTGCATTGTGGCATCACTTTTAAGTAGCAATAAAACAAAAATGTTCATGGATATTCAGTGACTGTTTTTATTTTAATCTTCCATCAAACAAAATTATATCCTCCCATGTAGAAACAGAAATCAGATCCTATTGTAAATTATTGTGCTATACAGGTGAAACAGTGGCCATCATTTTCAAAGGTGGAGTAGATTTATTTATATATCATTTTTAAAATAAAAATGTGGGAGCTGTTTACAAAAAAAAACACACCAGATATGTCAGAAACATGACATAAAAGCAAAATCAAGTAGAAATAAGTAAAAATGCCCAAAAAATAAATGATTTTTTGTGTTAAAGTTCAACATGCAAACCAACAGAAAGGTTGTGAAGTACAACATAACAAGGAAATTCTGTTGTATTCATCAAGACAGATGTTTAATTCAAAATTTTTTCATAAATGTTTCCCAGCCCGTCAGTGACATTTGTTTCTGATTTATACTGATGGTGACCAAAGGAGACAGTTTGATAAATGTCTCTGGTTTGTTGTTGGAGACTTGAGTACAGTTCATCCTGAACAATAAAAGACAAAAAAATTGTAATAAGAACCTTCATGCAAAAGGCCAAAGTCAAGTGAAACATAATTTAATGTCTCTGTTGGGAAAAGACGTTTGAAGAACTGTTTAATAAAAGACAGGAGTAAATAGATACATTAATCATTTAGTTCTTATCAATTTTTTTTCCTTCTTCACTTTTGAATTGTTGCATAAA
This sequence comes from Poeciliopsis prolifica, assembly GCF_027474105.1. Classification (NCBI taxonomy): domain Eukaryota; kingdom Metazoa; phylum Chordata; class Actinopteri; order Cyprinodontiformes; family Poeciliidae; genus Poeciliopsis; species Poeciliopsis prolifica. The sequence continues at coordinate 27,904 of NW_026562664.1, forward strand.
TGCAAAGATCAGTGTTTGCATACAGTGCAGTTTAGTTCCTAAATTAACAGATTCTCTCCCTTAGCGCAACAGTGCCATCTTGTGGTCATTCTGTAAAGCACATGCAATATAAATATTTTTGGATTTCTGTCACTGCTCCTTTATTGGAGCTGAAACAATCTGTTTATAGAAACAGAATTAATCAGAAACTTCCTCCAGTTAAATATGATGTTGACAGGAAATGACGTTTCTGACTATCGATTATGTTAATAAACTCACTATTTAAGTATTCAGGAAAGTAAGTTTTGTGCCATCTAGTGATTGAGATGTTACAAGTTGTACTGGATGTCATAAAAACCACCACTAGATGAATGGATGTAAAATCTAAGATTAGAGGTAAAGTTTTACGACATTTTTTTACAGAATAAAAGGAAAACATGTTCTTCCTGTATTTTCTTGTCTTTTTTGTGACAATCTGAAAATAGTTACTTAAAAAATAAGGATATTTACTCACTACAGTGGCCGTCTCTCCTTCTGCAGACGATCCAGATGTTTCAGCTCTTTAAAACTGAAATAAACTCCACATTTACATGAAAGTTTAATATAACATCTGGAGGTAAAGTTTAAGAAAATATGATTAAAGAAACAAAAGTTTAGATTCAAAATAAAACAATCATATTGAAGATGCAGATAAAGATCGTAAGTGAAATTTGAAATCTGCAGCTTCAGTTATAAAGCTTGAATTGAGGTAAAAGAAATTATGAATATTGAATTAGTTTCTCACCGTTGTGGACGTCTTCTGCAGATAAATCCCAGAATATCTGAAAATATGACAACCAAGAAACCTGCAGCAGTCAAAGCAGAAGAGTCACTGCAGACTGGCTCCAACCTTCATCTGAGGGATTATTATTAGGAAATGAGTCTATTGGAAATAAATAAAAATCATTCTCAATCTCAACATCAGGAGAGTTATGGGTTATGAAGTACGGCATCCTTAATCCATGTGGGTGTTGTTCTGCAGCGATGTCCCATCCTGACCATGTTCTCCATGCTGCCTCAGCTAGGTAGACCACCTACTGAGTGGGCCGTCGGTGGTATCCCTATTTTTTCAGGGATACTTTGTTGGAATCTCCTTCGTGGGATTCTGGGCGATTCGATTTCCCAGTGAACTTCTCGCCAGCGGCTGGTGAGGACCCAGGTGGATTTAAGAAAATCCACAACCTTCACTACGGTCATCAGTTCTTCTTCCTGAAATTTTTAAGAAACAAAAAATCTCCAGGCTGTAGATTACCTCATTGTTTGCTCGCTGGCAAACAATTACAATTATCTAAAAAAATACAAATAAAGTTTGAATAATCTGAAGTTTGAGGAATGAAAAGGCACAGAGTGCATCAAGAAAAATAACAAAACTGTGGCAGATATTGTGCAAATTCATCACCTAGATACTATGTTCCTATTTCCACCTATGAAAAATGTAACAGAAAACAAAGTACAGGGAAAAAAACAGTTTCCAGACTCTTACTAGTTTTTAAAATGTCAGAAAATAAATTTTTTTAAAAGAACCAAAGGAAAAATAAACTAAATATTTGCATATTTTAACTTCAGAATAAAATCAAACATCTAATCAAAATGTTTGGAGGATTTAAAAACATGAAAAATAAAACAAAAATTAAACCCAAAACATGTTTTTGGTACACTAATCTCCTAATTTAACAAAATAATCTTCACAGAGTAAAATATTTCTCTAAATTATCTACAAGCATTTTGAATAAAAAAAACCCAGTTTTCTCAGGAATCCGAGCAAAACCAGGTCAGAATCATCATGACCAGCGTCGGGGGTCAGAGTAGGAGGAGCGTAGGGTCGGGGGTCCATTGAAGGACCGGGGAGAAATGTGATGTTTGTGTTTTAAAGAATACAAACAAAAACAAGTTTAAAATGCAAAACTTTTATTTGTGAGCCAAAGAGGAGGATCAGGATCCACCTGTGACCTCTAACTTAAACAGTACAAACTAATGAACATCAGAAATAAAAGATGGGGGAACAAAAAAAAAAATCTTATCAAAAAGTGACAGCTGCTGCCAGAGCCAACATCGTCAGCTTCTTGATGTCAACCTGAAGATTTCACGGCTCGGACACGCAGAGTTTGAGAGCATGGGCGGACATGTCGGCAAGCGTTTCCCCGTTTGGTGGAGCCGGCAACTGAAACGCCGCCTGGCTGCTGGTTTTCCAGTTCCTGTTTTGTTTTTTTTCGTTTTTTTTCCCCAGGCGCTGGAAGCACAAGATCATTCTTTCCACCTGCTGTGGCAAAAAACACACTAGAGGATGCAGAAGTCTAACACAAAAAGCAGCTAACAGGTATAGCAAAAATAAAACTATTATTGAAAACTATATTCCACTATTGTTCTAAATCTGAATTAATGGATTTTAGGGGAAGGAACTTTGTAATTTTAACAAATATTACGAGTTTATTTCTTTTACATAAAGGCAGGGAGGGGAGGACGCATCCCAAGTGTTTGACTTTCAGTCACCACTGCTTTAATTGCTGAGGTAGAGATGCGTCCCGCCTTGGGACCGATGTTTTCATAAGCCCTCCAGTCAGAGAGGTGCCGAGTCTCAGCTTCCGCGCCTTAAAAACCACCGAACCAATCCGACTGCGTGTCCTTTGACTCCCTTGGTTCCTTTGTGAGCTGGTAGGCAGAGAAAACCATCGACGGTGACTGGGAATGAAACACTGGGACTCAACTGGACAGCCCAAAACACACGAGAAACCCACACGGCATCACACGACCGAACCATTTAGCTTATCTTTAATAATACTTTTAAACTTGAGGGCGACAGCTGAGTGGCACAAGCTGATTAGTTACTGCTATGAATACATATATTTATATATATATATATATATATATATATATATAAAAAAATTCCCTTTGTAATCTTTGCTACATTCAATTGTCCAAACTTGCTACTTGACAAGAGGTTCTTTGTTCGCTTCTGATTCACAGAAAAGATTTCTTTTAAAATCTCAAAAATACAGCTGGTTTTTGGTGAGCCAGCCATAAAAAAGAAAAAAAATACTGCCGCTCCGTTTCTTCCACATAAACCTCTAAATATTAAATCATAGTTTGAACTGAAAAGACATAGTTAAGTAACCTCAGCTCTAATATTTGATATGTTTGACATGATGTAACAGAAGCTCTCCAAACGCTGATATGATCTGGTTTATCCCCAAATCGTTGATAAAACAAGCGAGAAACTAAAGCAGAAAAGAAAGGGATCCGACTAAAGCTTTGCATACATGGGTTAAAGAAAACAGGAACAACAACGACCAAAAAAAAAATTACAAAATAGCTTTCTATGGCCAGGTTGATTCAGTACAAAAAAAACCTAGCTTTTGGTTTTACAGTTACTCTTTCCCAAAACATTTTAGGATTAATGATGACTGGCTCTGGCGATGAATATCTAGTTCAGAGCGGCTCTATCTCGATAAGCTTTGGCAATGTCCGATGAGCAATTTAACCAGATTGCCTGGGCAGGTAGAGGGAAACGAGGCGGCTCCACCTTCACATGGACTCGAACTCGTCAATGCGCTGCTTTGTGTTGCCCTGCCGGATTTGCCGCAGCGTTTTGTACTTGTCTCGGCCCTGTTTGACGTTCTCGGCGTGCAGCACGTCGTTCTGCGTCTTCTTGGTCTCGTCTCGGGCGTCGGCCAGCTCCGAGCTCAAAGTCTGGACGGGAGAGACGAGAGGAAGCCGGGGTTGATGAGGCAAACGGGAGGACAAATGGAGACAAATGTGAACAGGACAGAGGCAAAGGGGTGATTTGATCAAAGCTGGAGGTTCAAAATGCTTTTTTTTTTTTCCCCCTTCAGACTTCCTGCTGTCAGCGGTCATTATAAGAGCATTCCTTCGCTGAACTTTCCTATGATCACTTTCTGTCAACATTAATAAAAGATACAACTTTCACTCAAAGGTAAAACTTGACTGTTTCTCTGATTTAGAGGAATATTCGTTTGGTTCACTTTTTCAGGTTTTTAAGTTTCTTTTGAGACAATTTTGATTTGTTCTGGTTGTGTAGCTTCAGTTTGAGAACTGGCCTATGCAGCAGCCAAGCTTGTATTTGGATTTTGGTTTTTTACTTTTTAAATGTGGCTAAATCCAGACGTTTCAATACGCTGCATTAAGAACATGGGGTAAATTTATGAAAACACTTAGAAACATTAAGGTTGAGCAAAAACAACTGGGACATTGATTGTTTAATTGCAGACATCTGGATTCAGCTGTATCTGAATAAACATGAAAGAGGAGACAGATTTTCTGGGGGTCTGATTGAAGCTGGGCTACAGTCTAAGCCAGCACAGCTCCTGCTGAGGGCAGGTTGATGGAGACGAACGGACAAACAAGTGTGCCTTTGTCTTACCCTTATTTGCCATTGCTTGGCCCGCGTTTCTTCTTTGTTACAAAACTGCTGTTAGAAAATAATATATTCTTGTTGTTATTTGTTTTTGTGGGATGTAAATGTCCTTGTTTAATGCACCTTTAATAAGTAGTTTTTTGTTTTGATTGCAGCAGCTTAACTGAAATGTATTCCAGACCGAATGTAGAAAGTGGTTTTAGAAAAACGTTCGGCTCACGAAGCCAGACGCCACCTTCCTCAGAGACCACCTCTGAATCCTCTCGTCGGCGCTTCTCACCTGCAGCTGCTTCTTGACCCGCTCGTTCTTCTGCGCTTCGGTGATGCGAGCCTCTTCGCTGCGGAGGTCCAGCTGGCAGACGCCCTCGTTGGACAGCTCGGCGCTGGCCTCGGCGTGGTTCTCGTCCTGCTCGTCGTGCTCGCCGTCGCCGCCCGGGTGAGCGGGCGCGGGGATCACAGCCGTCTTCAGCTCCTCCTTGGTCTTCTCCAGGTCCTCCTGAGCAGACAGAGCCTGCAGGCGGACAGAGGACGAAACAGACACTGAGACGGAGACCCACAGGGCTTTTGTACCTGGGCTTGGCGCCGTGAAAGTTTGCCGTCACAAACATACATGCTAACCTTTTAATAACCAGATTATTAACGTCACAATGTCTATGCGGGATAAAAACTCATCAAAAGGCTAAAAAGATTTTAAAATGTGGAGCCAAGTTAAGATTCTGATGCCTTTAAGTTGGTTAAAAAGGCTTTGAAGTCAAATTTTCAGATTGTTTTTCATATGTTCCACATGGATGGACAGAGACAGAAAAGACAAACACGCACAAAAATAATAAAATAGACAGATTAACTGATGGGTAGATAAAATAATGAATCAAAAGTTAAATCTGTGAACGGACCATCTAACTGATGGGTGGACAGAATAATTAATAATTAGATGCACAAACCACATGGATAAACCGACGAACAAGTGGGGGAAAAAGTGAAGGATATTAGGGGGTGTAACAGTACACAAAAATAAAGGCAAGGTACATACCTTAGTTTTAATGTCACGGTTTGGTTTTCGGTACGTTTTAATCAGAAGAAAAACAACATTTTATCCCTCCTTTTACTTGAATCAGTAAAAACACTGATTAAGAACTGACTGGAGATTTGTTTTGATTTTGGCGATTACGAGAGACGACGACGACTAAATTGGTTAGAGTAACATTCGCTGATAAAGAAATGCATACATGAGCCAGAGTACTAGTTACACTCGTACATTACAAGCAAACTTGTCATCTGAAAACAACATCTGCCATAATAAAAATTGACACGGCCTTAGAGGCAAGTCCAACACTCCAGGCAGCTGGATTTGGAGACTTTTTTTTTTTATCAGTGATGTTTACATTCTACTCCTTTTCTTCCTCCATCATCGTTAAATAAGAAACCTTTATGTATTGAGCTTTACTTTGTTTTAGATTAGTTTTTTATTAAGTTGTTCAGTGGATCGTACAGTTGGTGGATGTCAGTTTCTATCACTGCTTCTCAAGAGTTAAAACTGACTTTGAATATGGAATCAACATCCTGAGCGAACATCACATTTGAAAAAGACAAAAATAAAAGAAAGGAGTGATACAGAATTATAATGTCTTGCACCCGACACTTTTAACACTTGTTCAGTTATTACATTCTCTGCAAGTAATGACAACTGCAGTACCTTGTGCTGCCACTCGGTGGCCTCATCCTCCTTCTTCCTCTTAGCTTCCTCCAGGAGAGCAATCTTTGCTGTGAACTCTGCCAGCTCGGCGGCCTGGGACACCAGAAACAGGCCGTGTTACAGATACTGAGCGCAAATGCAAAAAAGTTTCAAACGCGCCAAAAGCCAAAAACACACCAGTTGCTCTTGAGTCTTCTGCTGGTCTGCTGCCTGCTTGGCCAACTCTGCCTTGGCCTCTTCAGCTGCTTGTCTCTCCCTCTCCAGCTTCTCGGCCTCCTCTCGTGCTTTCTGTCTTTCCTGCTCCAACTCCATGGCCCGGCGAGTCTGTTCTTCAAGCTCTAACAGAGGACACAGACGCAGGTTTAAGTTGGTTAAAACCAATGGTGCAATTGCAGCAAACATGATGGATGGAGAGAACAGAGGAGTTTGGGTACCTCTCTGAGCCTTCATGGTCTGCTCCTCGATCTGCCGCAGCCTCTCCATGAGCTCTTCCTTCTCTCGCTCTATTCTTTCCTTCTCCTTCTCGGCAAGCTCTCGCTTCTTCTTTTCATTCTCCAACTGGGCCCTGAGAACATTTAGAATTACGACAAATGCTTGTTTTCTTTAGGGGTCTTTGTAAAATGATTTGAACAAATAAAGAAACACGTGTCATTAGGGACTATAACTCCAGTTGACACACAGCTGCAGTAAATCTTGGATGATGGTAAAAGTTTCACTCCAGGTTTAAAATTTTTCATACAATCAATTTCAAGTTATAACATGTTATGTTTTTAGTTTTTACTTGATGGGGACATTTAGTTGTGTATTTAATCTCTGTGAGGTCATTTTTTTCAGTCTGTTCAGTGTTTTCTAAAGCATGTTACTGACAGCGTTCCTACCTTTCCATCTGCTTGTGGTGCTTTTCTTCCCGGGCTTGGGCCTTCATCTGCTGCACTTCAATGGTGTCTGGCTTTCTTCTCCTCATGTACAACTCGTGGTTACCCATACACAACGCCAAAATACGCTTATTGATGCGCAGTCGCGGAGCATAAAACACAAAGTCCTGGAAAAATTGAGAGTAAAAGCATACACTTTTCTTTAAAGAACTTGCACTGGTTGACGCCTCAGGTTCTCTGATGATCATTTTACTCACAGGCGCTTTTTTGTCAATAGGCTTGATCACAAACTTCTTGTCATTAAATGAGATGTTTCTGATCTCGCTCCAGGGGAAGCCGATCTTTGGTGACAATCTGAAAGAGAGGAAACAGCAGAATTGGGACTGGAGGTTAATTTTGAGTTTTTATAAAAACAATTACACCAACACCCATCATGGGTGGATTTAGCCTGAGATGTGGTTCAGATAATCAAGAATTACAGGCTGCCTGGTACATCGGGACCCTTTATTTTCTTGTTCATTTCTCATGTTTCTTTGATAAGGAACGAAAGCTGTAATCTTTGATAACGATGCAGATTCCTATCTAAAGGAATCTGCACAAGATCAGTTATTAAATCCATTCTCTATTTCCAAACAGTGAAAAATAAACCTGATTCACCAGAATAGGAAAACCCCTTGAACAATAAAAAGATGGGAGTTTTTCCTCCTTCCACCTTCTAACAATATCTGTAACTCTGCACCTTCAGGTTTAAGGTTACACCATAGACTTCGTTATGATGACACACATTGACAAACCTCCACCAACTGTTACGACTGAGACATTAGGATATGAGCTTCCAGCTAATGCAGTCTTTGCATAATTACAGGTTTATAGCTTAAAAATATCATTTTTATCTTTATAGTACAAATAAATAAGTAAATATTCATTGGGATCAGGCTTTGAATACAGAATACATACTGAATATAGACTGAAAACATCTTTGCATATCCAAAACTGTCATCTCTAAAAAGGTCACATCTTTAATCCCTAAACTTGTAAAAAATATTTAAATGAAATTCAAACTGTGTAGGAATCCTATTAGTTATCAGATGTGTGTTTCAGTTCTAGGCTTGAGAACTTCAGTGCGAATCCCTTACTTGTCTCATGTTCATAGATGTTGAGACCCAGAGCGTCCACGCCCAGCCACAGCTGTGTGCCCTTCTTATTTTTGATCTCAAAGTAGTTCACTCCGTACATTTCCAGGTTGAGCAATTTTTAGGTACTCCATCATAGAATCTTCTCTACAAAAATAAACAAAACAAGAGAAATGATTTTAAAACTATCAGAACAAAGCTTTTTCTTGTAAAACAGAATATATTTGACTGTTTTATCAAATGCAAATTGGAGAAGAAAGTGAAATCAAACATGGTGAAATTATATGGTGTTTTATCACATTTAACCCAGTGATATTCTAACATTAAATGACAAATCTAAGCACATAATGACATAAAAATGTTAACAGCTACCTGAGCATTCCTTTGTGCTCCTCATGCCAGGTCTGTATCCTGTCCTCCCATTGCTCCTTCGTCAGCTTGTGCTGCTCCAGAACTCTGGGAAAACACACAGACAGTGACGTTCACCTGAAGGAATGTCAAATAGCCTAAAATTGCTTCCTCTGGAGGAAATAATACAGTACTTCAACAGGGAATGAAAAACAGTTGATTTTCCTCTCAACAAAAGGGTCACTTTCTCAAGGAAGAGAGCAGGTTGCTCCAGACGTCACAAAGCAGTCTGAACTTTTTCTGTTTTATCACATGACAGACAAAAACCTCAAGGTACCTTCATTTTATTTTAAGCAATAACGCTAAGAATTCAAATGCAAACAACACATTTCTGGGTTTTTTATTTTATTTTTTTAAAACTTTGAAAAATGAATGTATTCTTGTCCTTCCACTTCACATTTCTGCACAACTTTGTGCCGTCTGGTGGAAAGCAGGGTCTATTGCGTTCACATACCTCTGAGGCAGCAGTCTGTCATGGGTCAGGTATCCGGCCTTATGGACGTCTTTGTTGTAGTCTCCATACTTGGCCTGGACAGCATATGAAGCCAGCAACACGGCTGTCTCTGGAGGACAGTAGTTCTCATCGTTCAAAATGGCCTCTTTGACCTGAAAAAGAAAAGAAAATAATTGCACATTAGCGATTCTGTGTCCAGATTTTGGAATTATACAAATGTTTACTTTTCTTTCCAAAAAAAAAAAAAAAATTTTACCTGCAAGAAGAAGAGTCTCTGTGTGATCTCTTGATCAGTTCCTCAGAAACATCCTCTGGGAAGAACTTGGCCCTGAACTTGAACTGCAGAGGGTTTTCTTTTTTCACGTCTTGCTGGGTCACCTGGGAAACATAACCAACATTGTGATCCATCAACTAAGCAAGTCACATGAATCAGTTGGACAAAATTTTAATTCAAACACATGCAGAAATGCCTTTTGCAGATTGTTAAAGTGGAGATTAACCAAACCAACAGCAGCAAAAAATAAATAAATAAATAAAAATCAACAACTGACCTTTTTGTTCAGTTTTAGCCAGGTGACGTAACCTTTACTGTCCACATACTGCAGACCAAAGAACCAAACTTCCCGCAGACCTACTGTTTTTACCACCTGGAATGGAAAATAAGACAAAAATGTGCATGTCAAATCTTCCACAGCAAAATTTTGAAATTCTCCTCACGGTGGGACTTTCAGTGCAGTGCAGACATGACGACATGTTTAGCTACTTTAGTGAGAATCACCTGGTCAAAAAGTTGTTTTCCTGTGGTGTTAGGCTGGATGGCAAACTCCAGCTCTGCATCCATGGTGGTCACACGGACATTGATCTGCACAAAAAATAAAACATAAAAACTGTAATTTACTTTGATTATACTGTTAGACAAAGGTACACTTATCAGGATTTTCCTGGGTGGTATAGTGACCAAAAACAGTGGGAGCTCTTAATTCATTAAAAAAAACAACAACAAAAAAATTTCCTGTACTTGATCTACCAGGAGAAAATTGGCTGATTAAGATCTTTGGCCATCTGACTGCTGTATCTCTAGTCCAACAAATCCAAAGGCTTCATTGAGAAAATGAAAATTATGCAATAATGACTTTCTATTTACTCCTCATTGCATTTGCAAGCTTTTTTGAGCACACACCTGTGGTTGAGACCCAAAAACGTTCCAGTAAGGCTGAATTTCGGCATCATGTAGGAATGCACTGATCCACTTTTTACCCCCCTTTTGATGCCAGAATCTGAGGTTTGGCATCAGCTGATACCGATTCGATAGAGAAAAGCAGCTCTGAGTTGACTTAAGACGTTCCTTTATTTGGCATAAATAACTTTGCACCAATGCAGCAAACATAAATTACACAGACAGCTTCATAAGCTTGTTCAAACATGTAAAAGCAACACAACTTTGATTGTTCAGTCAGTGTAATTAGGATTATAACATCCAGTGCATCTCTCTTGTATAATTTATAGTTTAGTCCTGAATTTCAAAGCAAAAAAAACTTTCCTTTACCAAAGTAAAGCAAACTATTTAGATCCTCGAAATATACGTGAAATACAAATGACAAAAATCAAAATATCAGTTGCTGCACTACTGGAATTGCAAAGGACCTTTAAAGGAATATGCAGCAAAAACTAATGTTTTAGCTGTCATGCATTCATGTTGTGGGATGAAAGTGTCGAGGGCAGTGGAAGGTTGTAGCGGCTGTCTGGGGTTTCTTGGCATACCATAGCAGCACAAACACAGTCAATCGCTTCCATCATACAGCCCAAGCACTGCATTGTGAGAAAGCCTGTTGCCTACAGGCCTCTGCTGGGTGGAGCAGACGCTAAAAGTCAGCTATTGGCTGCGGCTAAGCTGTGCTGGCAGCAGGCCGAGCAGCAGCTGATGACAAAGAGCGAGGAGGGCTGACCTCAGAGGCATCTCACATCCTTCCTCTCACACCTACGTGCACGCAGTGCACTGCATGAGCTCAGTGGCGGTTTGCAGCACATGACGAGAGGCGGCAAGGTGCTTATTAGGGCGGATGATGACAAGCAAGTAGGGCAGGATGAGGAAGCGCAAGAAAACGAAATGAATTTGTGAGCGAGGCAGAGCGCAACCGGAAGCACAAGAGAAGATCTGGGGAAATTGAGATGAAATTACAGTAAGAGAAGTTGAGCGCCAAAAAAAAAAAAAAAGGCTGAGGAGACAATTTTCTCCCTTTTCTGCTTTGCAATCATACACAAAACCTCAGGAATGATTGTTTTGGATTCCTCTGCTCTAATTTTAATCAAGTTTTCTGCCATCATTCCTCTCTTGTGGTTTCTCTCAGCATCGTCCCAAGAATGAACAACCCAGGAAACCTGAGCAAACGCTGAACTTAACCCTCGTGACTCCCACTGAGTACATGTGAAAAGTTGGAGCATGCCTGAGGCAGGAGTCAGAACAGAACACACACTCATCTGTTTTTAAGTTGTGACACTCTAGTCCTCGTGCTCCGTGTTTGTGGCGACGCATCAAGCAGGACGCTGCCAAAACATTGGAAACCAACACGCTGAGGAAGAGGAATCTCGTCTGGAGCAGACAGTCAGTTAATCCCTTTGCTTGCAGACAGAGGGGGAGGAGATGAGCGACGGCAGCAACATGCTGGGGCTCCGACACCGCTAATCATACGAAGCGACAACCGCGATGTCTTCAAGAACTGGCTTTTGCAAGTCCGTTTGTTCCGAGATATAATAAATTTAAAATTATTATTTGTGTGAAATTAGACTTTTATCAATTGTGTTAGATCATTTTAAAAGCTTAAACCTAACAGCTGAAGGAAAAGGAAACAAAAAAAAGAAAAGAAAAAAAGAAAATTATTTAACAATTTGGGAATTTTACTATTTGAAGAGAGGTTCATACTTTGAGAACAAATCAACATGCTATGGGAGAAAGCTTGTTCCACACCAAATAGAGTTGTAGTTAGTGCAACATGGGAGTTCCTGAACGTGATGCATAATCTGATCAGAAAAAGATGAGATCTTTGAGCTTCCAAGCAGCTGGTCACTGATTGGGCCCATTGAGGCGTCTCTACTGATAAAACACACGCAGTAAAAATAGAAAACACATGTAAAGAGACTGGCACATTGTTTAGGAACAGCAGATGACCACCTCAGACATATGGACAACAGGAAAAATGTGACAAAAGCATTAAGGGGCTTCACCCTGTTGGGTAAATCCTCAGCCATTCAAAGAACTTCTACCCAGCTTTATTTACTTCTTTTGTCTTAAAAAAAATAAAAATTCTACACGTCCTCTTCCGCAATGTTAATCTTGCTCAACTTTAGCCTTCTTTAAAGATTTGTGCAGCATCATCAATATATGAGATTCTCGCTCTCCCTTTCAGCAGCAAAGCTCAGTCCTCACTCTGATGTGTCCATTGTTAAACGTGCAGCGGTTTAGTCACCGTGAGCTGTTGACAAAGGGTTTGCTGAGAGCCGTCTTAAAGCAAACACACACCGACTGCAGTCAGTACAGAGCTGCTAATCTGAGCTGCCAGGCTCAGAGCAACTGTCTGTCTCTCTGATTAACCTCCCAGCACACAGAGGGAATCCTCCCACACAGGAGGCGAGGCCAGAAAGGCCAGAAACTGTTCATCTGAAAGCGGGGGTCGTCATTTTACAGATACGTTCTGAAAAACTTGATGGGATCTTTACGTCGTGAAGCTCATCCTTCTTCAACAACCGCTCAGTTGCCTGGTGATCTTCTGTCTGCAAGCTGCTCTTTTACTTCCACAGAACCAGGATGTTGACTTAAACTGGGCCCCAAAAAGTACACAGAACCCCTCTCTCTCTCTCTCTCTCTCACACACACACACACACTCTGTCTTTCTCTCTTCGGCAAACAGAAAAATAGCCTCAAGCAAGTAATCGAAAGTCTTCTTCACAGAATGGTTTCCAAGCCGAGGGAGTAAAATGTTAACACAAATACAAATGAACAACTGAAATATTTGTTTAAAGCGGAAACCAAAGACAAGAGATGGACCAATCAATATACTGGATATATTGGAATCAATCAGTTTGGTGATGCTCCTGTTAAAGTCTGATAAATCTGTTTTATTTCTCCTGCTTTTTAGTTAAATGCATAAATCAGAAAAAGTTTTCATTATGATCCTCCCCAACCTAGCCTAGCTACAATAAACATGTCTGTTCTTTTTGATTGACTGGGTTAATCTAGAACACCCCTATGGAAACATGAGCTTTGCCTCTGAAGGTTCACAGGTTTATGGTGAAGTTTCCTAAATTTCCAAACTTCCATAACTCAAAAACAGAAACTCAAACTTTACTTCGATCTGAATTTCTTACTTTTGATTAAGTCTGACCAGCCACTTCCCTTTTTTTGCCTCTCGTTCTTCTACAACTATACTGAATGAAGAAGAACGGCAGTTTGATAGAGGATGTTTAAAAGGGGAATTACAAGATTTTTGCATTAAAAACATTCCCTCATACATTTAAAATTTTTATTAAGCTAAAAAAAAGTGCAAAACTGTACTTCTGATGTATTCAATTGAAAAAACAAAAATATGATTTCATACAAAAAATTGCCTGATTGATTGATGCATTCTCAAACAATTAGTTTCACATCCAGATATGAGAGGCACTTTAGAAAATACAGACAGACCATGAACTTCCTTTCTGCCTGTACAAAGCTACCATATTTTTCTCTTTGACCAGGCATTGATCTAGCAGAGCGGCGGCTTGTTTACTGTACGATGAGAAGAGGAAGTGAAGGAGGAAATCAGTGCTTGTCTGTTCCTCTTTAAATCTTCCTAAAGCCCAAGCCACCTCCTACCATCCAAGAACAGGGAGGTGCCTCACTTACAGCACGCTTAAAATTCAACCAGTTCTATTTTGCAGCTTCCTAATTACAAACAGTAAGAAAGAACCTTGCTTATGAATCAGATTAATGTGGAATAACTCATAAAATATAAGCACCAAAAGCGTGTGAGAATTAGGATTCCCAAGTCTAATTTGGATAAGAGGCTCGACTGTGGAAAGCAGACACCCATGACAAGACTGCATCAAATTGGTTTTGTTTTGGCGCTGTTCACATCCTTGGACTGAGACATTCTCTTTTTACCCTTTTCAACAACAATGGCTGCAGTGTTGTTGCTGCCGGCCCAGTGGGCTTGGCACTCTGCAAGACAGTATGGCTGTTGTTTATTTGGAAGAAGTGCATGAGGAGTGGAAGGAAGCAAGACAGTGAAGGTACCACTTTCAAGACGCTTCACATTCATCTTTAAGTAAATTGATTTTGAACACAACAAGAGACTATTTGCATAACTAACACATGCAGGAATGAAGTAGAAATTCCTCCATCTTACCGGTTTAGGCATGTTTGCGTCCTCTCCACCTTTCGCCTGACAGCTGAGAGGATAAATCCGTCAGTGGACGGAAATGAGACCTGAAATTAAAAGAACATTAGTTTTTTAAACAGGTGATCTGGCAATGGATGAGTTCAGGAAGAGTCAATACATTCAATTTTCACGTCAGAGTTGAGACTCGCTCAGCTAAGTCTCGATAAAAGTATTGAAAGTTGCAAATAAAACAAGAGGAACTTTATTTGAAGACAGGAGGGAAAAGGACGAAAACAAATACTTTCCCATCTCTTTCGATGGCAACACAAAACAAAGAGGTGCTTGTGCAGTGAATCCCACCATGTTTGCTTAAAGGTACATAAGTGGAAATGGAAATAGTTAGGAGACAACTAAATTACATTATTTAGGGGAGTAATACAGTCATTTATATGATAAATTCTACATCAAAAACCTAAAAAATATAAAAAAAAGCACTGTATGCATTTGTATTCTGTCCCCTCCTCCTCCTTTGGGGTGTGTCTTTGCACATTTACTAACATTTCTGCCCTTTCCTCTTCATAAAATAGATTATATAAAGAGCAGCTTTAGCACATATTCTCAGTTGGACTTGGATTTGTAAATTAAATACATAATTTTAACACAAGAGCAAGCTTTGATTGAATCAGACTGTAGCTGTGTCTGGAAGTTGAAGGTTGGCGTTTTCCTCCCCAGTCTTATTTGCATCTCTAACCATTCGTTGCTCCTTGGTTTTAGAAGAGCTTTCTAAGCATTCAGCCAGACTGAGATTTAAAGAGGCAAAAGACAATGAGGTGGATTAGCAGAGCTTGGCAACAACTGATAGCGTCATCCAGGAATACAGTCTCAGCTGCATAGATATTGAGCTGCTAGCATGTCAGGATAGTCAAGTACAGCTACAGTCTTCAGTCAGAAGTTTCTTCCAAATGGTTGCAAGACTGACTGCACCAGACAGCATCAGAAATTTAGATGGTACAATTTAAAACATTTCTCTTTAAGATACTTCTTGGACTTGCACTTTATTTTAGACAGTTTAACGTTATAATTTTACCATAAAAGTGTCAAACACACATGTCCGATAACTTAATAAAATTGAAATATCATCCAATTGATTGAAAAGACGCGGATTTTTATCAAGTGGGGCGTTTGAAGGCTAACTCGTCCCGTTTGATCAGCTAGCTCAACTCTTTACCCGCCGATTTGGCTTCCGTTTAACCGAAATTTAACCACAACTTCATCAAACAGCGGCGAGACAAACTGTTGCTCCACTAACATCAGACTGACGCCAAGAATAGCTTCAATGTTTGAGAGAAACAACAACAAAAAACAGCATATTCTTTTGGGTTTCTAAGTACTGCACGGCAACTGCTGTCGGTGTAAATATACAGTCTGACATTTTCATGCTAGTGGGTGTAGTCCGCATAACGGGACGAGCCTAGCCGAGACTGTGAAGTTTCGCTTGTTGGTAATTAACTAAATTTACCGACATATTTCAGAAAGTCGTTGAAAAGGGGCTAATAAAACCGTGTTTTCTGAGAGTTTGTTCGGTTTAATGCAGACAGGCGGGTTTAAATGTACGTTTGAGACGCCAACGGCACGAGCACGAGGACATCCGCTAGTCGCGCATCAAAGTTGGAGAGAAGCTCATCTTTTTTTTTTTTAAGAGAAAGGAAAACTCACCGGGGCTCGACGTGTCTACCTCAAAATTCAATGGAACAAACTGAGCTGTAACTGAGCTGTTAGTTCCTGCTATTAAGTCTCACACTCAATCACCTACAGACATGAGAAAAGCGTTTAAGTCTAAACAACCGTAAGGCGATTTGGGGCGTCCGCGTCAATGTTCACGGGATGAAATACCACAGGTTCCGGTTAAAACTTACAAAATAAAAGCCTAATTCGGAAAGATCTGAAGAGGGAAGCAGGATACCTTTAAACATTTCGGGTTCTAAAGGTTTTCACCATGAATATGAATATGATTTTTCATATAGTAAACAGGAATGCCACATCAAAGCTGAATACTAATGTTCTGAGCTCAAATTGGAAGTTGAAACATGCTACTTTGTAAATTCTCTTTTATTTTGAAGGACAATTCCAACATTTCCGACCAAGTCTTGGGCTCTTACAAACTTTTATCTATTGGGATGTTCAATATGGCTGTCAGGCAAGGGAGGGATGCAACATCTGATATGATACTTGCGGTTAAATACATGGAGGGTGGATTTAACTAGCGCAAAAGTGCGTTGATAGCTTCCCCAGAAATTAACACATAAAGTATTTTTAGGAAGGACAATAATTATGTTTAATTTTTTGCATTTAAGAGTAGGCCTGAACTGAGTTGAGCGCCCCCCTCTGGAAATATGAGTCCACGCTCAAAGTGTGGGGGATTTTGCTAAAAAAACACCAACGATATTCCCGGACTTAATCCTCATATTTCTATTCTAATAACTATAAAACATTTCTGTTGTTTTTTTTTATATGGTTAAATTGTATTTTTATCTTTTAAAATGGTCGAAAATATTAGTTGTCAAACTTTAAGTATGACACTTTTATTCTCAGAATTGTGGAAAAATCAAGCCGATAGTTTATGGCTCTCTAGTGACATCTGCAGGTTTTACGGTGTAAATGACAGAAAACATTTTCTGAGACATGTTGCCTTTATTCAACAAACACAATTACAGTTGAAGTTTTTACACTGTTAGTTTATTGAGAAAATGTAACAAATGTGAAAACTGGATTTTTAGCCTTCGAGTCAATTTTAAAATACTTACAAGTCAGATGTTACCACAGGATGCAGTGAAGAGGAGAGGAGGTGACGCCCCCTTCATAATTAAAGCATCCTGGTTTGTTGTGGCTGCTCAGAAAATCTACCAGTAAACAAACATTTAAGTAACATCATGGCAAGACAAAAACAACTCATGCAGAAAACTAAGAATTAAAAAAATTCATGCATAATAGTTAGCTGAACATAGTTCAGATTATCGGATGTGTCATAAGCACAATGCCACGAAGAGGCATTACTTTGGGCCCACGCTCAGTCGCCACACTGACACACAGTGCCAGGAAGCTGGAGGGAAGGCGCTTCTTCAATAAACACAAATAATTCTCTCTCAGTATTATTGTACAGTTAAACAGATATTTGTACAATGTGTCACCGTGGTCTATGAAGCAAGCTCATAACAAGGCTCACTCAAGCTACCCTCCCCTTCAAATGGGGGGAACTTCAAATGGGGGTTTGAATTTTTTCTAATTTAAAAGATTTGCGTTTTCAAGTCATATAATCTCCTGTTTTTTTTTCTAAGTGCTTTTTTGCAATTACATGGCAAAACATTGTCAGAGTGGAAACAAATCTGAATAAAATTTTATCAAAACCATGCTCAATGCTTTATAGTATTTTCATAAGCAATTTTCACAAATATATTAAAAACTGCTCATTAATTTACTTAAATCATTTTGACTATATATAAATACCATGCGTCCCATTGGGATTAAGAAAACGACATCATTAACTTGTATGCCCCAAATAAATGGTCAAACCAAATAAAGTTTGTAAATAAATATAGGGTATGTATGTGTGATGAAAATAATGCTATTTGGGCGTTAGAGAAATTCAAAATGGCCACAGGGATAGCATCTAAATTGTACGTTAGTCATGAATGAACTCTACTGAATTCATGACTTGGGAGAAATTGTTTTACATTCTTCCATTACAACTTGTGTTACTTAAATAAAAACGCAAATAAACGGAGAATGGAGATTTAAAAACGTAGTGATCCCAACCTTACAGTAAAATCAGGCTGTCATTCACTAAATGTTCCTTTAATGGTTATTTACAGCAGCTTCCACTGTTATTGCCCACCCTGCTATTGATGTGTATAAAGACCCACTATGTCAAATAGATATGTGAAAATTTACTTTTTCCTCATTTATTGCGATTGTGTAAATGTAAAATTGGTTTCTACTTACACATCTTTACCAACGTAGCCAATAACAAAACCCAAAGAAAACAAGTAATGGAGTTGATACCTTGACATAGTAGGTCTGCAACTATGTTTCAAAAAAATATATTGAAATGAATTGTCGCAGAGCTATTTTTAAGAATAAAAGTAGGAAAATTGCGATTAAAACAGAACGGTTGTCATTTCGCATTACATCAACAAGTCCTTGTACTGTATATAATGTCAGCGACTTAGTTCATGATACAATTTGTATCAAACAGGGTTTTTCTCCATCTAGCGTGAATTCAGCTGGGATCTGCTCCAGGCGACAGCAGACTTTACTGTCCCCGAAAGCAAAGTGAAGGAAACGGTTAAATATATTTACACTTGCTGTCGACGATGAGCCTGAACTGAAGCAGATAACCAGAGTTGACCCAGAAGTCTTACAGAGAGAGAGAGAATGAGAGAGATGTCCCTTACTAAAACTAAGGTACACAGGACAGGGTCACCCATCTCTACGGCTTACAACTCTGACCAAAAAAGACTGCCGTCTCAATAAGATGACATTTTGAACACCCTTTTTTTTTTTTTGTTTTAAACAATCATGGAATAAAACCCCCAGCAAACAACACAACACACACACAAAAAGATTGATTCAGGAAACAGACAAAGTACCAGAGAATGAACTGTAGCATAAAGATCATTAATCTGTAAATACATCGTTTTTAAGTGTTTTTAAACTAATTTCCAAGCACACCGCACATGTGAACTTTAACCCAAATAACTGCATTTCTGCAGGTTTCTCTAAACGGCCTTATCCAGTCAAAGCTAACTCTTATTGACAACATGAGGCGTATATGATATAAAAGTTCTTTGAAGTACAAAGTGTTAAGTAACTGAATTATCAAATGTTAGCCAAGTGTCCTGTAGCTTAACTTCATCATAATTAAATACAGACAAAAGAAAAGTCTGAATACTCTGTAGGAAAGGCCAGCAGTTTTGGATATAAAGCTGGAAATGTGTTTTAGCATCCTAGAAAAACATTAAAACAGTATTTTGTGTTCGCAAGAGTACAATACATCTGTGTATTGTTTAATAATTGATGTCAGCATCTTCCAGGTATTTCTTATTGTAAAATATGCTCTTTGGAGCTTTACGTCAAGTTATGATGTTATTCCCTCATCAAAAACATTCCTGGAGAGCTGATTTGATTCTTTCATGCATGTTTGATTAAATTAAAACTTTTTAAAGTCATTTGTGACACCCATATAGAGCATTTTTATAATTACTAGATGCCTGAAATTATATAATACTGCCCTTTAAGACTGCACCTACATTGCTTAGGGAGGGGATTCTTTAGTAGCCACTTTGAGCTTTCTCTGCCAAGATGGCAGCAGCCAGCTGCTGGGGGTCTGTGACATGGAGGCTCCTCGCCATCACACGCCTCACCAGCTCCGAAGGGAAGATGTTGCAAAGGTCAATGTACACCTTCTCCCTCATGTCTTCGTAGCGGCTGTGCACGGGGGACTCCGGGTGCTGCGGCCCGTACGGAGGAGGAGGGTGTGAGGGAAGAGCGAGATGAGCGCTGTGACGGGGGTAAGGAGGGTGGGAAGAGAGGGCTGGTGGCGGCGGGTGGCCTAGGTAACGTGTCGGGGATGGGTGCAGAGCTGGGTGAGACGAGCTGTAGCCCTCTTGAGGCCACGGTGCAGGGTGCCAGGATGACTGATGCGTATCTGGCAGGCTCTGGTAGGCTGACGGCTCGAACCGCGACGGTGGGAGTGACGGCTGTCTGTAATAAGTCTCCCAGCTGGGCAGCGTTTTCGGTCGATGGTGGTGGTGAGACGCAGAGAGATGCTCGTACAGATGCGAGTCGGATACGCTTTCGCTGCGAGTGGGGGCCAGGCAGCGGCCAATGGGAGATCCAGGGGCTTGACGGTTGGACTGAGGCAGAGAGTGGTAATCGCCAGGGCAGCTGGAGCGGGCAGCTAGCGGCTGGTGTTGGAGGTGAGGAGGCAGAGGGTAAAGGGGTCGCTTAGGGTCCCTCTGGTGGAGGCTGCTCATGAACACAGCTCTGCCCACACGCAGCATTCAGATGGTAGGGATGAACAGCTGGATTAGGTGTGGTTGTGTTGGATTGCTGGGTAATCTGTCGCATGCAGACTGCACAGCTCGTGGTTAGAAGCGATGTGATGAGGGTACAGGCGGCCAGCGGGGTTGGGGAAATGAACGCTTTCTTCTAATAAAGATTCTGGGGGGCATCCAGGACAGGAACGGTCACTGTACGAGTCACTGCTACCACAACTGATGCTGCTTTCACTCCCACATTCAGAACCCGCGGAGCCCATGGAGCCGTGCCGCAGCTCCGGATCGTTGGGGTAGCGGCAGTCCGGGCTTCGCCGGGAGGAGAGGCTCAGGCCAGAGTAGGCCCGTGTTACAGAGTAGTAGCTTAAGTCTGGAGTCTCACAGTGAGGGTAGAGATCATGGCTGGGGGCCGGTAGATGTGTCCCTGATCTGGGCTGTTGGTCTTGCAACAGACTAAAGCCAGGTGACAGTCCTGCCAGGGCTGAGGACACAGCTAAACCTCCGCTACAGCTGATGCTGCTAGTAGAACTGCTACTGCTGCTCCCACCTATGTTGCTCTTCTGGCTTTCTAGTCTGCTTTTCACCAGTAGCTTCTCCTCAGCGTCACTGTACGACAGAGCTCGGATGCTGGGATCCGATTGCCTTTTTGGGGCACCGTTTTTTGCCTCGATGGTGCCAGCTGGCACACTGTGGCTCTTCACCAGTCCAGCATCCCCCTGGTTCTTGGAGGGGACGCAGCTCTTGGCACTGGCACGCAACTCATCGGCCACGGCGCGCTGAGGCTGAGCTCCTCTCTCAGGGTGGTAGTACTTGCACTTGTGACCATACGTGCACTTTTTTCCTAAAACAAAGAGTCGGGGAGAGAGGGAATGAGGAGCAGTGTGTTTTCAGCAGATAAATCTACAATAACAAACCAATAACTCATTCATTTGGTTCAGGTAAACACCTTAAATATGGAGGACAGCAGTCCTTCAAGACCAACTTTAGACACCACTGCTGTAAGCGGATTGTATTTGGACACAGTAAATACTTTTTCCTGTTGTTTTCTCACCATATGGACAGGGTTGTTTCTTCTGCTCAGGCAGGATTGGCCTTTTCCTCAAGAAGTTGTCCAGGCTGGGACCGTGACGTCCCAGAGGGTCATCTGGAGGCATAAATCTGAAACAAAGGATTCATTTAAAGGCTGGTAGTCCTTCTTCTACCTGAGGTTCTTATTTAAGGCGCAAGACACGCCTCCTCTTTGCTCATGACTTTCTAAACTGAAACTAAAGACCTACATGTCGCTATTTTTTGCAGAAATCCTTACTTGTCATTGACAAAGGAATACATGAGGAGCCGCTCGTCTATGAACTTCTTCCACTCAGGCTTTTCATTAGCCAGGTCTCTGTAGTTGTCATTGGAGACGATGATGCCATCTGACTCATAAGCTAGCTTGACGATGAAGCGATCGTCATAACAGACCACGCCGGCCTTGGACACGCCGTGAGGGGGTGAAGACCAGGATTTTTTCTTTCTCGAGGCGCCGCAGGATCTCCTGATCTGAGAAAGTGGGAAAGATTCAGGTGACGGACGTAACAGAGAGAAGGAACTGCACTGCTTTAAGAAAATATTTTTGTTTTCACTTACCTGTTATGGGAGCATCAGGGCGGGACTGCTCTTTCCTCCAAGCAGGCACGAAAACCGTGATTTCCTGATGGCCGCGCTCCACAAACCACTCTACAGCCAGCTGGATGCCCTGACAGGAGAAAACCTCCTTGTTTCCATGACTGGGAGCATAACAAAGATATGTATTTATATGTATTATAAATGTTACATTTGCGTTCTTAGACTATAGTGGCCTGTTTCACTTAAGCTTCCTGATTCCATTCAGTCAAACTTCACAATAATCAGGGTTTTTCCCAGTGTATTATACGTCTGTCGGGCCACACATTTAACTGGGCACACCTGGCCACAGCGTTCCTTCTCACCTCATGGCCACGTTGCTGCCGTCCACCACGATCGGTCGCAGGTTGTCCTGGTCACAGACAGACTCCGGGGGCAGTGGAGAGTCCGATCTTTGCCCGTCTAGCACGTCAGGGCAGCCGCAAAGAGGATGATGAAGACGATGAGGTAGAGGTCAATATTCCCGCTGGCTGCTCGCTGTCAGGTTTGGTGCCCAGTTTGACCAATTCGCCCAGTATGTCGTTGATGAGGGTGTCGGGTCCGAGCTTGGACAGCACCTGGTGCACAGTCTCTTCAGAGTAACCCAGCTTCAAGGCGAACTCCAGCTTCGCCTGATAGTTCTTCCCCGCCAGCTTGGGCTCTGGTGCCGGTGTGGGGGATTCGGTTGGAGGCTCGGCCGGTTCCTGCTCCGGTTCTCCTGAGGGATCCGACGGAGGCTCCGGAGGCCCCTCTGTGCCCAGATCTACACATGGTGTGCGGCACAGCGGCTGGTGGGTGTTTTTACTGGAAGTGTAGCTGACTTCTCCTCCGTCTGAGTCTGCCGTGGCTGTCGGCGCCGCCTTGCACTCGCCATCAGACCCACCGCTCTCCTCCGGAGGGGAACCAGCAGCGGCGGTGGTGGTGAAGCTCTCCGCCTGCTCCTCCATAGCAAGGGGTCCGTAAAGGCCGCCAGCCTGCCGGTCGGCCCCTGCTACGTGGAGATACTCCAGGTCCGGCGCCAGGTCGAGGACTGCTCCCGCCTCCACATGGTCCTTCTGGCCCATGGATCCGTCACAGACATCCAGCACACCGGGCCGAGCAGCGCTCCTTCACAAAGCTCCACTCATCTGAGCCTGACGGGGGAGACGAAGAGGAGTTAATCATTTTAAGCAATATTTTTCTAGCATTCATAGACATACTGCATGCTATCGTTTACATCCACATGTGCACAATGCTGGAAGGCTAAAGGAGTATTCTTTTACTTATCATATGATATTATCCTGCAACATATAGCTGCCAGAAACTGCTTTTGAAAAATAATCTTACTAAATTCTCTTTATGTTTCTGTACGTTTACAATGTAATCTAATCTTTGGTTCTGGCTGCGTGCCGCACACAAAGAAGCAAAGGGGCCCCCTCACTGTAATTAATGAATTAATGGACTCCCCCCAAACCCCCAAGAAGCTGACCTCAGTATGTTTTAAACAGCGCTGTGCCACAGCATATTAATCTACAGAGCAACGCGGGATGAACCACTTTATCTGAAAACAAGACATCCAGCCGTTAACCCCCCCACCCCATTCAGTCAACCTTGTAATTAAGGTCCATATGTTCCCTCCCACCCCGAGGTGCTACAAATATCTAGCAAAACCTGCATATTAACACCTCAAAATAAACTCCCTGACTGTATTTATCTTTAATGGCAAAGCTATTCAGAGAAGCAACAATTTGGCCATTTTTAGCTCAAAAGTCTCACCTTTTCCAGCAACTGCTGCCTGAAAAAGTTCCTCCTGAAAGAGGAAATTATTTTTCATCTGCTTTCATGTCAGGCTGACACATTTTAAGAGGCTCAACTTAATTTTTCTATTGTGTGAAAACATGTTGGGTTTTCCTCAAAATGTGCAAAGACTGCTGTGTATAATTAGTAAGAATAACTTAAGATTCCTGCAGATAATTTGAATTGCCTGCATATAATTATGCAAACTGTCATACAAAACCAGTGTTTGGATCAGAGTCGCTGTGACACAGAGTGCTACGGAGCAGCAAATAGCATCTAAAACAACTCTAAAGAAACTTGCATGATAAAATCCTGTTTCTGAACATTGTAATATTTTGGCATATTCATAAGCATTAAAGTTGTAATTTAAGAGTTTTGACTCGATGAAAAGCACTCAGAGGTGATATTCTGCCGCAACAGAATGAAGTCAAGTGGAAACAAGTTTGAGAATGAATGAAAGACAGTCGATTTTTCTCCTTGACGTCCATTTAAGCCTGAAAACGTATGAATGTCCAGACGAGC
The DNA here is from genome assembly GCF_027474105.1 of Poeciliopsis prolifica. Taxonomy (NCBI): domain Eukaryota; kingdom Metazoa; phylum Chordata; class Actinopteri; order Cyprinodontiformes; family Poeciliidae; genus Poeciliopsis; species Poeciliopsis prolifica. The sequence continues at coordinate 52,203 of NW_026562664.1, forward strand.
ACAAAGAGACGGCTGATTAGGAGAAACCTTACAAAGGAAATATTTGCAATTAAACTAAAATAAAAAATATGCCAGTGTTTTGTGCAGATGAGGCGGAAGTCTGGATTTTTCCTGAGTCAAACATGATATGGACAAAGCAGACGAGGGGAGGGGAGGCGACTCGGAGCTGCGGGGAAGGAGGGGGCAGCAGGGTGGAGAGCATTTTATGAAACAGGAGCTGCCGAGCTACTGTTGCTAAGCTACAGCTGCTGAAAGCATGCCAAGATAGCAGCGTTCAACCGGCTACCCGAGCAGAAAAAACAAAAAGTCCTATATGGGGGACGAGCTGGGCTTAAGTGTGCCTCACTGACAACAATAGAGCTGCAGCGGCGATTAGGATCGAGGCCTTGGCATTTACCAGTGTGGGCGTCGATGATGCCCCAGAGCAAACGAACAAGATCTACCTCACAAGGTGACTCATGCTCATACAAAGAGTGAGGCCACATTTTATTTTGAAGGATGCTCTTCTCTCAGGTCCAACAACAAGCATCACATCAGCTGAACCCGAGGATACGAGCAGTTGAATCAACAATCCTGCTGCTGATAAGCAAACTGAGTAAATATGCCGCAAAACAGGAGAGCTGCTAATTTTGTATCAGCAGAGTTCATGGATGAAGACACACACACACACACACAAATCAAATCCAAACTACTGAAGGTGCAAAAATGGACAATAAAGACCTGATGAATCTCAGTTCCAGAAAATCCAAAAACATTCAACATTCATCAATAACGCTTCTTATTTGGATTTTTTCAGTGTCGGATTTTCAAGTCGTCCGGCTTTCAGTGCAACATGAAAGCGTGAAACGAGGCCCCCTCTCTTAACCGGCGGGCGAATCTTTCAAACGTTGCAGGCTGTGATGGAGCCGCTGATGAATATGTAACAAACTCCTTACAGCGAGAGCCTGCAGGGAGGGGAGGATGGCTTAAAAAGGCGGTTTTTCGTTTGACGGCGCATGGCTGCATGGACAGCCGCCACGTGCAAAAGTTAGCGTAAAAAAATCGGACGGGGGAGCAGAGCGTGTGTGTACTTTATTCAGTCTAATTCATTAAAAGAAATCTTGAGAAATACAAATTGAGCTGCAGGTACTTGTTTCAGCTTCTGATCTTTGGAATTTAGCAACATGGGGAGGGGTCAATCTGAGTCTACCAGAAAATTTGCAGCTTAAAGTTTAGATCTCTTATTAGATCTTGTCTCGTTTGATAAAACATTGCAGCTTTCTGTCATGTGAAACATACAAGACACCTTATATAATTGCACCCAAACACATTTCATCAATCCTGAGTTAATAGTAATAATAATCCTGAGTGGAATAATTCAGGACACACTTCTAATTGAAATAGCTAAAGTCACACAGCAGCATTAGGATTAGGTTAGGATATGATGACTCAGCATTTTGAAGGATGTTTCTCATGTTTGAACCTCGGACGTTGAGCTTATGAGAGGAAAAACATGAATCAGGCGTTTTCTCTGTCTGGAAAATAGTCTACAACTGGAGGAAACTTTGAAAACATCTTCCAGCAGGTTCACCCTAAAGCCAGGCGGTCAGAGGCTTCAGTGCACATCCTGTCAACAAATCTTAAATTGCCACAGTTTTTCTATTATTGTCAAATTGTTTGTATTTTATCATTTTAAATGTTTAATTTTTTAATTTCTTTGTGCTGCCTTTCTTGACCTGTCTTCACCTTTGTGTTCTTGCATAATATTACCTGAAAAAGGTCTCATAATAGCATTATTTATCGAAATAACTTCTGGGACAAGTTATCATCCGGGTTTAAATTTGTTTTCCTGACCGGTCTATTAGATCAGAAAAGGTTGAATCTCTCATGCACATATCTTGACTGTGTTGCAAAACGTCTCCGATGTCAGCGTCTGTTCGGTTGAGGAGAATAATTGTGTGATTGTCAGCAGAAAGGTGGAGGGTTCAGATCACTCACCAGAGCCAGACAGACCTGGGCGTCTCATTCCCACATATTTAAATCCTCGCTGAGCAGATGATGAGGGCAAACGCTGCAGGTGAAGCGGACACAAATCGGGAGCCAAAGTTGCTCCATCCAAGCACCTTCTGGAGCGAGACGAACGGCGTCCTCCAGCAGTGCCGGTTGGACAATGAGCGGCCGGACAGATGGAGCAACAATGCCCGCCGTCGCCTGGTTTGAAGTGGGAGCTTCTTCACCAATCAGAGAGCTGCAGGTTTACGCCGAGACATGAGGAGGGGGAGGGGAGTGGGGCTGGGCAGATGCCTGCTTCCCTAAGGCACGCGTACTCTCCAACACACACACTCCTGGCCCAAGCCTGAAAGGGGGGTTTCCCCTGTGGCCGATGAATCAAGGAGGGGAGGGCCGGCCAACAATAGAGCCACACAAAGGGAGGCTGGGAGGGCAGCTGCAGCGTGGGGAACACCTGGCTACGGAGCGCCACAGTCACTCTTCTCTCTTTTGTTTCAGGCTGGGGGTGGTGCTGCTGCTGGGGGGCAGAGAGACAGGCTGAACCGCCCGGCCCGGCCTTTAAGGATGGGCCGGCTGAGCTTAAGCAAGAGAGAAAGTCGAAGTTGGGGAGTTCAAGAAGTTTATGTCCCTCTTCTGCATTGTCGTGGCACACTTCAGCCAGATGATGACTGGGAAACGCAAATCTTTCCTCCTTTGTCTCCATGACGCCCAGCGAGCCTCTGGCTCATCGTAAACATGGCAGCATCATGGAGCAAAAGCAAGAAAACGCAGTTCGAATAGAAGCCAACACACTGAAATAATGTTTAATTTAGTAATTGATTATTCTATTGATTATTCTGACAATAAGCTGGACAAAACATTGACACATTCTGCAGATTTTTTATGTAACCACATTTTTTTCATACAGTATTAGAAATAGAAAACAAGCATATTATTGTCCAAGATATAATGGCAGCATTCCTTTTTGTGAATTTGAACCAACTGAGGCCAAAACTGACAATATTTAGGGCAATATTGTCCCATTGTCCTGACAATGTTGACAATGGTTTTGTCTGTAAATAAATGCAACAGATAAATGTTGCATTTATCTTAAATGCAACATGCATATACCTTTTGTTCAGTTTGGGCTTAAGGACTGCTCTGAATAAGTTGTATTTTTCACCAAAACCCCTTCTGTTGAATCTGTATAGTCCATAATTAATCAATGACTAAATTAGTTGATTGTTTCAATAATCAATTCATCACGAATAATTACTTCAGCCAACTTTATATCCCCTTTGCATCAAATTTCTAGATCTAAGCTTTTGATTTCAACAGAGAGAATTTAAGGAAGGATTGATGAGTGAAATGATGCAACCACAGATTATCGATTATCGATTGGATGTTCTGCTCTGAGGGTCATATGCAGAAACTGTTGGACCAGGAAATTTACCCCCAACTTCTTCACTTTTCCTTATGAAAACGGAGCAGAGCTGAAGTTTCCACATGCATTGTTGACGTAAACAGTCACAGATGTGCAGCTTAAATATCCACTTCTGCAGAAACCGCATGGACAAAACGAGCAAACAAGACAGAAGGTAGCTTACTGAGAGCATAATCACCACACTAAGGTGTAATTAAAATACGTGCATTTCTTTTAAAGGGAATGACAACACCCTGTCCTCCTCCTCAACAATCTGCTCCACTATCCATGCTTAAGACGTAGGGGAGGAGAGGCGTGCGCGTCCACCGCAGAAACCCAACGCCGTCACGACCTCCCTCCCGGCCTCCACCCGCACCAACACGCAGCTCCTCCGGCTCGTGAGTCCGCTCAGCTCGCCGCCAGACTCGGCCACTTACCCGTCAGGGACGCCGCTACACCAGCTCGGGGCGAAAACGAGCAACGCCTTCCATCCTGGGCCGGAGACGGACGCAACAAAACATCCGGCGGGGCTGCAGCGTGACCCAACCAACCTCCGTCGAGCTGACGCAGCGACAAAGTAATTTCCGGTTTGGAGTTTCACAATAAATCCAACCGCTTCGTTTTGTTACAAAAACGAGGCAAAAGCTGACATTAAGCTTTTTTTGTTTGTTTCTTTATCATACATCAGTTTAATATCTGAAATACGTTTACTAAGATTAAACACTTAGGTCTCAATTTTCAGATAAAAAACTAAACGGGAAGCTATGACAGCTAGTGTAAAAAGGCCTTCTTGAGAGGTGCAATAGCCTCCTCTAGTGGCTACACTGAAAAACTACAAGTGATATTTTTATTATGGCGAGCCTTCAATCTAAAAATAGTTTCATAACGTACCAGCCCTAAAGCCACTCATCAGGCAGATTAAACAGGTCCACTCAAGACTTTATTAGTTATTCATCCTTCACAGAAAGGAATTTTATCTTCAGCACAATATAGAAACCGATTTTAAGTCAGCAAACCCTTAATAGTGATTTAAAAGAGTAATAGTTCCACCAGATTATTTAATTTTTAATCAAGACATTTTTCTTGTAACTGAAGTAATCTACAAGTACTTTTGATCAATATTCAAGAAGTACTTATTTAAAACAAGCTCCTATATCTTCCTAAGTTAATTGCAATAAAAACTACATAAAAAATTCTCTACAAATTAGCAATTTTTGCAGCAACCTAGACATTTACAGATTTTTTACAAAACAATGACAACTCTGTAAATCACTTCTGATTTTATTCAATGGAGGAAAAAAAAAGACTTTCAGTAAAACACAGTAATCCCCATAGCACACAAGAGGACATAAAGAGGCACGGCTGAGTGACGTTTAAGGGAAAACGTGTCACCTGGGTAGTGGAAAACACTTCTGCCACACAGCCAGCAGCCTACTGTGCACTGCGAAGGATGCAGAGGAATCAAGTGAAATGACACTGTGGACTTATTGAGCAGAAGTTTGATTATCCCTGCACAGAAACGTCTAAATGATAATACAAAGTGGGTTACAAAATACAAAACATGGGGTGGGGTGTCTAGCCTAAAAATAAACCATAAATATTCATACTGACACACACTGGTTTAAAAGCAAAAAAAAAAAAGCAAAACAAAAGGAAAAACTTCTTCTTCTGTAAACATTTTGAACGTAAGGTGTGCATTACAGTTTAAAAACCACTGCAGAGATGTCAGAAACAAAGACTAAGTAAAAAAAAAAAAGATCTGAAGTGGTTCTGTAACACTGCTGTAAGAACAAGTGATTTTATCAACCCAAGCCTACAAAAAAAAAGAAGAAAAAAAAGCACCTAATATTGATCCCATCACCCTCAGACGCACCTGAAGGCACCGTCTGACAGCAAGACTGCTAGGAAGTCGTGTTGTCTGAATGAAAGCACAGACGCATTTTAACTGTGGAAAGGGCAGCGAGGTGAAATGAAAAATGGGCTTCAGATATGAAAAGTAAAACGTTTGTTTGGTTTGGATGCCTTTTGATCTGGACATGATTATGTAAACAACCAAGCGTCATTAAAAAGAGGTCCAAGATTAGGTGACGTGGCTGGTTTTACGAGATCCAGCAGTACACAACATCCAAATGTCTCCAGGGTTTAGCTCCAATTTAAAAATCGACGGGGAACCCTTCCAAGGCAACCGTAAAGCTACAGACGAAGCCAGAACGGGTAAATGTCCCGATTGTGCAGAGAGACGACGAGCCGATTCTTATTCCCTTTTTCCAGCCCGTCCTCCTGCTAATCCTGCATGCTAATTCACAGTTTAACCCTAGCCCTACTTGGAACTAATATAACAGAAATAAAAATAGGATGAATGTCACATTTCTGGATGTGTTTACTTTGTGTTTTTTATATTTCCAGTAGAAAACAAACCAAAACCTGACGACAGCAGAGTCAAACCAAACACTTCGTGAGAAAGTTAGAGCCCTAAAAATATTACAGATTGAGGATAAATAGTGTGGATTTTTCCTTTACAGCTCATCTGATGTGTCCTGCTTTGTTGCCGTTTATTTATATGCAGCAAGTCACATAGAAAATATACAGTGTATTTAAAAAAAAAACAATAAAAACTGGGTGTAATTTGCGTCATGATGTCACCAACAGGGATACTGTCAAACATAACTTACAGCACAATTAGGCAAGTGGTAAAAGTGACTGGAAAACCTGCACGAGTCTGTAGTTGGTATGTACAATCTGCTGATCCTGTACCCTGTGTTTAACAGATAAATCAAAGGTCCCTATTAGGAGTTTTCACTTTAAGGCGAACAAAGTGAAGCACCGGTCAGAGGGGAGGACTGGAGTTGTTCAGAATGCTTGACAGGGAGGTCAACAGCTACACAAGTTCTGGCACATCAAGTTTTGTTTTTCCAAACAGCCAAAGCTGCCTTTTGTCGACCCCTCTGGACAATTTGTTAATTACATACAAGTTTTACCGTGACACAAAAGAAATCGATTACCATTGTTCCCTCAGTGGAGATGGAGGAAAGCGCAGGGCAGCGAGGCGACTACAGACCTAAAGGTGACAACCTAACGCCTCCATTCGTTCCTGCAGTCCAAACTGCGGTTGGTTTTGCCTGAGCGGGTGAGAGGGCGCTCCTCTGGGTCAGGCTCAGGACGGTTTGTCGTCGGCTCGTCGCTGCGTGGGCGAGGTCGTCTCGTTGGCTACCAGCTCATGAGGGAGGAGCGTCCCAGGGTCATAAAATACACCTGGCTGGCGCCGCCTTGACGCACGGAGGCGAAAAAGACCTAAAGAAACAACAACAAAAAATAAATGAACAAAAGATATAGATGCCAAAAAGTAAAACCATCACGAAAGAAGTGCTCCTATTTTATTCTGACCTTGTCGTTCCTCTCGCAAGAAATTTAAGTCTCTGGGCTCTTTTGTGCATAAAGACGCCATCCAGGTGTCCCGTCTCCACCGAGCGGATCTCGATAGCCTTCTCCCCCCAGCCCATTATCTGGTTTGACCTAATGTAGGCTGCAGCAGAACAAGGAGCGCGTCACCTTCATGAGCTGATGATAAATTTGTTTAGTTTCTGTTTGGGAACGCCTCCTCACCCACTGATGTTGGCATTTCTCCCCACTGCAGCACCACGTCCTTGGTGATGCGTCCGTAGGTGTTGACATAGACGCCCTCGTCCTCGTAGCACACCAGCAGCTCGATGCCATCCGTGTTGGGGAGGATGATGATGGCGTGGCACTGAATGTTGGTCTGGATCTGGAGAAACAGGGAAATGAGGCGGTAAAGAGCAGAAAACGACGCCGTGGCTTCACGGTCTGGGCCTGAACGCTTACATGCGTGGGCAGGTAGATGTCGTAGACGGCGCCGGAATCCACATCGACGGCGTGGAAGCCTGAGCAGGAGCCGTAGATGACCTTTAACCTCTGGCCCTCCTCCACAGTCAAGTCGACAGCAGAGGCTTGTGCACGAGGTCGCCGAAAGACTAAGACCAGCCAGGCGTGGGTTAGATTCAGAGAGGAAATGGATGTTTTCCGAATCAGGTTGTGATGTGACAAAAGGTGAAAGTTTCGGCTAGAAAATTGAATCCGTCATCCTCCTTACTTTGAATGCCATGAATTTATGGTAGGGTTTGGGAGCCCAGGCGTACACTTCCACAGAGTTCTTCAAGGCCAACACCAAGAACTTAATCCTCTCATATTTCACTACAATGTTCAGAAAAAAAAAAGAACAAATTTCAGGTAATTGTCTAATATCAAACTTTTCAAAGAATTTCTGGTTCAGAAATTTTTTAAGATAGCCTTTAAGATCTTAAGATTTCAATCAATATCATTTATTAATCAAATTTAAACAAATGACAAAACATACCGACTTTGTAGTGGACGCAGCCCTCAAGGTCTCCCACATTCACCCAGCCCTGTTTCTTCTCCACTTCAGGGTCATTGTGCAAAATCTTGTTCCTGAGCCACGACAGGTAGTACACTCGCAGCTTGTTCTTTTACCTGCAACGACCCAAAGCAGAACCATAGAACCGGTTCGCAAAGAAAGCACACCGATTCTGGATTTGGAAATCCATCAGAGATTTGTGCAGTCCTCACCTGATATGGTGACCAGAACGTTGAGTCCCTCCAAGACGTCCATCTGTTGGATGCGACGCCGGTTAATCAGTGGGTAGACTTCCCCTGACCACTTCGGTCCAGTAGCATCAGCCCACTTTCTGTCCCGACCAGCAGGTTCACTCCTGAAACAGACAACAAATCAACCAACCTGTCCAGGTCAAAGTCAACCGCCTCCCATTTCGGGATTTTTTATTGAATTTTAACGCCTACCCCAGAGTGCTGCACACAGGATCTCAGAGTTGAACCTCTTCTTGTACTTGCGGATCTCTGGAGTGTCGCTTGGTGGGCGCGTGTTGACAGGGTTGACGTTGACCACCGATCCTTTACGGGACGGGTCGGACCTCAGCGGGTCAGCGAGCCGACCTTCTTGACCAAATCCAGCTGGAGGAG